>NW_022437144.1:750066-775577 GCF_009761245.1 Sapajus apella | reverse complement strand
TCGGCTTGCACCGTTATTAAAAAATAATGAAAGATTCTGGAAAATGGGTTAAAAAACACCGAAAAAAAAAAAAAAAAAAAAAAAAAAAAAGACAGCATGAGGCCAACTGAATCTTGAATCTGTCTTTTCTTTTTCCCCCTCCCTTTTTGCCTGCCATTTACCCAAAGGCATAGACAAAAATCTTTCATTATTTTTTAATACTATGTAAAAATCTTTTTTGAAAGAGAAAAACAAATTTCATGTTTGCATTAGTGCATTTTTAATGCTAAAACTAGTTTTAAATAACATTTTATGTTTATCCAGTTTTAATTAGTTTGACTGTAAGGTATGATTTTCATAAACCTCTTATAACTCTTTATAATTTTTGTTAAACAGATCAGTATTCTAAGAAAACCCTGTTATTCAGACACGTGGGCCCAGATTCTGGCACCAAATCAGTATGCTTTTATTCCAACGTTCAGTTTATGGAAAAACTGAATATCCCTTTAATTTGAGCCAATATGTTCACACACAGAATTTCTTTTACAAGATTGGTTTTTCACAAACCTTCCATAACTTGCTCAGACCTTCAGCTTTATCTTATCTAAGTTAAAATAATCCTTTAACCCTTTAATCTAGGGAAAAAAATTTACATCCCCATGCCTTGTTATAATCTTTTACCAAAAACACATTTCACTTTCTTTACACATTTTGCATGTAAAACTGTTTCTTTAGCAGTCTCAAATACATGTTACACTGTTAACTCTTCGCAACTTTTACTTTTGGTGAAAAACTTGGCTAGTAAGCCATTGTAATTATGTACCAGGTGTGGAGCCTAGAACATCAGACAGAAGTGCAGATAAGGGCTTACTCTTTCTAGTACAGCTAGGGCGCCTGGCTCTCCACGTGTCCCTAGGCCTTATCTAGAATCTAATACTCCAACATAGGTAAATTGAACAATTTTGAAAAGCCAAAGAAGCAGTTTATGACCTTAAAGCATTTAGCAAACCTAATATCTGGCCTAATTTAGACAAAATGTCTAAATTTTGAAGACATTTTTATTTTACCAATAATCTTTAAAACTGTTTTTATTTCCCAAAGATTACTAAAGTCGCATGAACCAAAAGGCATTACACTTTTTACTTTTCAGGTAAAATATTTGATTTAAGCTCGTATTTTTAAAACAATTAATCAAAGCTCTTTTACATTACACATACAACACATATGAATAGACAGACAGACAGACAAAAGAGAAAGAAATCATTCCCTAAGGCGGGAATTGAACCCTGAACCCAGACCATCACTGTGAAGAGACAAAGCCTTAGCTACTGAGCTACAGCACTGGGCAGTTTCCATTGCCCTTCCTAGAAGGAGCCTAGAACAGCCAATTTTGAATTTGCAAAAGCTTTTAACTGCTTAAGATAATTTCTAGGGCTAACTGTAACATGAACCCCCAAATTCCTGTCTGCTGGATAATGGAAACCAAGAGAAAATACTGCCACGTGGTTACAAGGTTAAGCTTCCAAGGACATTTTTCAGCATGTAGTCTCTGGCAAGACAGTCACCCTGAGTAACAGCCAAGATAAGAAATGGAAAGGAGAGAAAGAGAGAAAAGCATTGCTGCGGCAGGATGGAGAAGGCGAGGTGCTCAGGTAGCCAGAGAAAGATCCACCCATTGCAACCCCACTGAAAAGTTCAGGTGGCCGCCTGTTGAATGGATCTTTTCCAGCAGTCCCATCAGCTCTCAAGTTTCCCTCTTTAGGGAGGAAAAAGCTCCCCATGTCCCATGATCCTGTACGTACCTAATCCTGTCACCTACAGCCATCAGCAAAGAGTGCAAGGCAGGTAAATTCAAAGAGAATAACAGTTAATAGCAGTGCCAAACTCATTCTTAGTCAAGAGGGACTTTACTGAGAGGAGCCTCCAACTCCCTAAATCTCAGGAGGGACTCTAGCCCTCCTAAGTTGGGCTTCTAAACCAGGGTCGGTCAAGAGTCCTTGCCTTTTACAAAAAGGTGCCTTTAACCCTCTCTGTCTTAGGAGAAACTCTAACTCCCCTAAATTGGACCCATCCTTTATCCTGGTGAATGCACCCCACTTACCCAAAGTCGGCCAATCAGTGCTGCAGTCTATTTCCCTTGGGTTAGGGGTCTCCTCAGTATCGTTCCTTCAGGGTTTGCCAGAAAGATGTTACTGGAGAAGGGTCCAGATCCAGACCCCAAGAGAGAGTTCTTGGATCTCGCACAAGAAAGAATTTTGGGGTGAATCCATAGAGTAAAGTGAAAGCAAGCTTATTAAGAAATTGAAGGAATAAAAGAATGGCTACTCCATAGGCAGAGCAGTCTGTTTACCAATTTCTGGTTATCTGTTGACTTCCTGCTAAGCTAGTTAAGGATTTAGCACCATTGTTTAACCCATCACTATTTTGTATTTCTTTTTTGGTTACCCTAGTAAGCTATGCAATATACTAACATCTTGTATGTTTTTGTTCCATCGAGTACGAGCTGCCATCTTTTGAGCCCCCACTTGGTAGGCTAAGGAAGTGGCACCTTTCTTCCCCTCAGCTCTCTACCCCACCCATCCCTCTCACCAGGTGGTGCTTTGGCAAAACACTTGGTCCTTATTTTTAAAAGACCTTGTCTTAAAAAGCAGAAGATGTGAAAGATAAAACTAATTTTTATTAAGCATTTATTATGTGCCAGGAACTGTGCATGCATCATCACATTTAATCCTTGTAGTAGTCCTGGGAGGGAAATATCATAATTGCAATTTTAGAAATGAGAAAATTGTGACCAGACCATGCATCTGGTAGGATGTCAAGCTGAGATTTGAAGCAAAGTTGAATCCAAAGCCCCTACTATTTTTTCCAGAGCCCCAAGCATCCTTCAATTTCAGTCTCATCTGCAGCTTTTAAGTCCCTTTTCTGTGGCCAAGGCTTGGACTAGCGGTCTTCAGCTATTTTTAGAACCCCATAGTGATTCCAGCTCATTCAGCAGTGCTGCAGCCTCTTCCCAGAGGGCAAAGAAAAGGGTGACTTGAGAGGAAACTGAAGGCAAATGAACCATCCCTATGGGGTGTGGGGAGAGTAGATCATCTGGAAGGGTTTGATGGTACAGTTGCATGCCTGACAGGCTCTCTCTACCTGGTGGCTTAGGCGTTAGCCTTTGGAAGCCAGCATAGAAGTCCCACGTGGTCCCTGAGGTGACATAGGAATCATTTTACAGCATCACCAGGGCTCTGCCAGCCAGCATGCTGCCTTTGATTTGACAAGCAAATACAGAATTTTGAAGATTGTAGCTGACTCAGACCATTGTTCTGGCATTGCGGTCATAGACACATGTGGGAAATTCCCAAATTGACTTTCCCACAGAGCTGTTTTGGAGTGGGGGACAAAAAGAGTTCGGGGATGGAAAATGTATTTTAGTTATTTATTTGATTAGTGTTTGTTAAATCTTTGGACTGTTTCAACTAGAGGCACAGAATGGGATTTCCCCAGGGGTCACTTCTGGGTATCTAGAAGAGTCAAGAGGTCAAAAGGCTCAGGCTCAATTTCCCATACTGAGGAAGGAGAGGCTAATAACATAACACAGACAGTCCCAGGTTCTTTCTATTGGTTTACAGGCTGCTGTCACAGAAAAACATTTGGATGTCCCCACCCACACACTTTCCCCCAACCCACATCCTCTGCGTTCTCCCTCTCTGTTGGCGCTCCAGCCATCCAGCCCACCTGGGAGTCATCTTCATTCTACCGCCTCCTTACCTCTTAACAACCCTTCTCCTTCACCCCTGGGCCACCCCCTCTACACACACACACCCATACCCAGGACCACCCTCCTCACACTGTTGATTTGCAGGGTCTTACACATTCACCCTTTCCCCTTTCTTGTTAGTGACCTCCAACCTCATCACCTCAGGCCTACTACTTTCTATGCCTCCAGTTACACCTCCCACCACACCAGCCTGGCCCCAATCCATCTTGTCACCACCACTAGATGAATCTTCCTGCACAACAGCTTTCCGAGGCTTGCTCAGACTTCCCCAAGGCTTCCCTGCTGCTTCCAGCATAAAATCCAAATGCTTCAGCCTGGCTTTCGAGGCCCTATGCTACCTGCTCTCAATCTCTGTTTTCACTTCCCTACTGGACTGAGAACTTCTTGAAGTTAAAGAACAGGCCTGACTAACTTCTGGGGCTGGTGACAGCACAAGAGAGTATCTAAGACATGGGGGGTCAGGACCTGTTTGCTGAGGGATGAAGGAATGCAGGAATGAAAGAATGAGCGTGATGAAGCCATCACAGGACTCGTTTTGCTAAATAGTTGTGCAGGGGCCTCTGTCACTGACCAGTTGGGTGATCTTGAATAGGTCCCTTCCTCTTTCTGGGCTTTGTTCTTCAACAGGTGTCTCAAACTTGCAGTCCTTGGGCCCAAAGGGTCTGCAGACATGTTTTGTTGGTTGGCACGTTAAAGTGATTTTGAATGCCTTTCTGGAGGGCGAGTGCGCTGTGGTTCCCCACTTCCTTTCCCATTTTTTCACACCTCCCCACCTCCCTCATTTTCATTAGCTGCTTGGTGCCTAAAAGCATTTACATTTGTGACCCTTGGATTAGGGGGTGTTTACTCACCTTTCAACTCTGGCGTGGCTGGAATTCTCTGTTTGACCTGCTTTGAAACAAATTGCAAGTGCTTTACTTAAGTGGTTTCCAATGTCATCTAACAAAGCAGTCAGGCCAGACTGACTTTGCCTTCCCAAAACAGGCCACCAAGGAACAGTGTTATATGCCTTTATTATTTCTGACTTTGGCAGTCAGCTGCAGAGGAAGATGTTATTCCATCGAAAATGATTGTTTTTACATAGCCCAGCACAAGTGGTGCCCATTTATAGACTAGAAAGGAGCAAGCACAGCGTGCCCACTGGCAGCCAGCTGCGCCTGTAGAGAGGGCACTGGTTGCAGGCACAAAGTGTGAATTTAGCCTAAGTTGCCTAGCCCGGTCCTTTCCAGAACAAAGTGCTGAATGACGGGTGTGTGCTAGAAGCATTTCTCTCTCTCTATCTCTCTCTGTGTGTCTTTCTCTCTCTCTCTTTTTGGCTGTCAGTGGCCCAGTTTGCACTAAGACTCCATAGAGATACGTGTGGAGGGCAGGGAAGGTCAAGGAGCATTCTCATCACTGGGGTCCTTTGCAGTAGCCAGTCCCAAGGGCCGCATGAACTGCGGATCTGCCTGGCCACAGGCTGGCAAGGCACAGCTCACTGGGAGATGCTAGACAAGCACAGCGACTGCTGGAAGGCAATCTCCTAGTCTGGACAGCAACTGAGTCCCACAGATTTGGGCAGCATCTGGCCGAAAGGTACTGGGAGGTGGCCAGAGAGCGCTGGTGTGGGTATATGTGCCCATCACTGGGCACAGTCAGGCACTGGGTCAAAGTGGAAGCACTGATGGCCTGTGGGGCCAAGTGGCTGCAGTCACTGGGTGTGTGTAGAACCTGGCTGTCCCTAAAATCAGTGTGGAGGGTGTAGAGGGGCTATTCAGTTAGGGATACATAATAACATGTCCACCTGTATGTAGCAGTTGTAGGCATCTGAGATAGTGGGTGAGGTGCGGAGGTGAGGAAGGAAAAGGGGAGAAGAAGGACTGTTTCTGACTAAGCTGTTTCATATGTCCAAAACAACTGCAGGGAGCTTCCTGGGATGAAAGGGATTGACTGTGTGTCTTTGCCTCCCTGTTTCTGCCCTTTCCTCTTCCTCTGCTTAGGAACTCAGTGAGACAAAGCCCTAGTACTGTTTGTCAAAGTCAAATAGAATGGAGAAAGCAAACTTTCCAAAGAAACTTTATGGAATACATTTCAAAGCCCTAGAGAAGCAATTTTAGGTTTTTTGTGTTTTTCTTCTTCTGTTTTTGGTTTCCTTTGCACGACTGCCACTAACTCATGTCAGCAAGGCGTTAAGTGAGACACTTAAGACCATTGCGGCTGCCAGGGGAAGTGGGTACACCCGCATGTGGGGCTGTCAGACAGCACAGTTGCTGAAAGCCAATAGAGCTGAGCTGGACTGGGTTTGCCTGTGGCTGAGACTGAAGACTGTGAACACAGCAGGACATGATGTGGTGTTGGTGTGACTGTGGGTGTGCTGTGTGTTATGTATATGTTTGTGACAGCACTAAGGGACCTGGCTGTAGCTGCAGTGTGTAAAATCAGGGTGCTGTGACAGCAATAGGAACAACTATAGGTGACAAAGCCGGAGAGCCCCAGTGTCAGCTAGATGGGAGGGGCGGAAACTTTTTTCACCTTCATTTCAATATAGCCAGCTGGGCCTGTGTCTCTGGCAGTAATTGCTGCTGTCTGAACGTTTTCATTCCTCGTCTAACTGGTCTGCAGTATTCCAGCTGGAAGCCGTGGAAGCCTACACATTGACTTGTGCCATTTCTGGCACACTCAGCTACCCCCAGTGGCCTGGAGGCCCAGCTTTTCCTCCATAGCAGGCTGTCGGGATAAGGCCCAGCCCTTGGTTGCAGATCCATACCTGAGCCTTATGTTTAGCCAAGAGCCTTATCATCCCACAGTGAGGCTTCCTGCTGAAATGCAATGGCCTACTGAGATGGGAGCCATGGAGGGAATTCTTGGGGTCACTGTTCCCTATCTTTTGTGTAGCTGGGGATCAGGGCAAGCCAAGCCCTGGGCTGGCCTGGTCTGCAGTGGCTGTCTGCACACTGCCCAGCCTCTCCATCCCCTCCCACCATCACAAGAAGAGCTCTTGAGTACCCCAGAGGGTTTGAAGTAGACATGATGGTCCTGTAGGTGGTGAGCATTTGGGTCTTCATTCCTATGGCTGCTAACCAGCTGGCTAGGCCTGGCATGGTATGGAGGCTCTGTCTGAATAAGCCAAGGATGCTCTGTCCTTAGCAGCAGGACTTTTGAGCAGGGAATAGGCACTGGGGTTCCCTGACCAGAAGAGGCAAATCAAGTGCATACAGGGCCACACTCCCCAACCACCTCCCCTCCCAGCATGTACCATAAATGTGAGAGTCAGCCAAGAGTAAGACAACTCACGGTGTGACCAACCATAACGTCTGTCTTTTTACATTGCTTTTGAAAACACTAGGCAGGCCAAAACCAAACAAAAACCACACACACACACACACACACACACACACACACACACACACAAACAAACCAAAAGCATCTGCAAGCCACATTCAGCCTTCTGGCTGCCAGTCTGTGACCAATGTGAGAAGCAAAATTTAGTTGTGTATCACTTGAGAATTATTTCTTGGTCTTCTTTCTAGCTCCAATGGCATCTCTTAGCCACTTTCTCTGACCCCTTCCTTAGCCCAAACAAATGCGTCTCCTCTCTCTGATCCCTTAGTATCTAACGTAATGTATTAATATATTCATTCATTCAATACCTTTATTGACTACTTTGGCAAAGGCAGTGCTGGGGTTACAGAGATGAACAAATAAGAAACAATCCCTGCCCTGGAGAAGCAAACAGCCTGATGGGGGAAAGATGGGAGGGCAGACAGAGACTCAGAGATCCCTGAGGAGGGTGCTCTCTCTCTCTCTCTCTCTCTCTCTCTCTCTCTCTTTCTCTCCCCCTCCCGTGTGTGTGTGTGTGTGTGTGTGTGTGTGTGTGTGTGTGTGTAAAAGTTGAGGAAGGTAGGCTTCGGGTGAAAGGAGATGGCTCAGCCAGGTACTGGAGGAAAAAAATGAGTAAGTCAAGTTGAAAAGGAGGCAGGCCCTTACTGGCACAGGGACCCCCTGAGCAGACCAGAGTTAAGGATACCAATGGCATGTTCACGCCCCAGTGAGTTGCCCTATGTGACTAGTGTGTAAGGAATGGGGACAAAATAATCGATACCCCAAACCCCTGAGACACACAGTTTACCTGTATACCTACACATGTACCCCTGAACCTAAAATCAAAAATCAAAGTTAAAAAAAAAGGAATGAGGTGCTGTGAGTGGCTGTGAATCTTGGTTTTTTATCCTCTGAAGACGGTGGGGAGCCAGCTGCAGGTTTGGAGCAGGGAGTGACGAGTCTGAAGGAAGGCCCACTCTGGAGCCTCCACATGTTAGACGGACAGAAAGGAGGGGCGAGACTGGTGACAGGGGGAGCCAGCCGGGGAGCTATGTCCCCAGTGCCTGGACCTGCCCACTGCATACTTGCTGAGTGAGTGAGTGATGAATGAGGTAGGAAGGGATGTGGAGAGCGGCTGCTGCCCCCACCCCTGTTTGACAGGGGTAGCTTTCATAGGCATCCACTTGGGCATCTCATAGGCATCTCACACTTGATTTATTCAAACCAGACTCCTACCCCTGCCCCCAAAACCTGCTGCTCCTGCAGTTTTCACCATCTCAGTTAATGGCAGCCCCAACTTTCCAATTGCTCAGGACCCAAACGTCAACGTCATTTTTGACTCTCATATTCCACATCCACTCCATTAGCAGCTTATGTTGTTTCTACCTTCCAAATATATCCAGAATCAAACCACTTGTTACCACCTCCATGATCTGTGCTCCTGTCTTCTGTCGCCTGGGTATTTATTTGCAGCAGCCTCCTAACAGGCCTCCCTTCCTAGTCCACCTTGGATCCTCTATGCTCTACTCTCAGCACAACAGCCAGCGTGATCCTGCTAAAACATAAGCCAGGTCATTTCCTTTCTCTGCTCAAAACCCTCTACCAGATCTCTATTTCAAATGAAAAGCCAACATCCTTACAATGGCCCACAGGCCCTGCATACTCTATCTGACGCCCTGACCCGTCTGACCTCACCTCCTGCTCTCCTGCTACTCCCCCTGCACTCTGCACCAGCCACACTGGCCTCCTCACTGATCCTCAAACAGCCTCCAGGGGATTTGCATTTGCTGTTCCCTCTGCCTAGAAATCTTTTCCTCTAGGCATCTGCATGGTTTGCTTCCTCACTTCAGATCTCTCCACAAATGTCACCCTCTCAATGAAGCTTTCATTGAGCCCCACCATTGTTTCACTTTTCTCCAAACCAGTTATTGCATTATAACTTATTGCATATTTTACTCATTTGTTTTATTTATTATCTACCTCCCTCCACAGAATATAAGCTTAATGAGAGCAGGAACTTTTGTCTGTTTTCCACTGTGGTATTGCTAGTGCCTGGACTAGTGCCTGGAGCATGGGAGACACTCAGTAAGGACTTATGGGATCAATGAATAGGCGGACTGTGGGGATCAGTGAGGTGGCCCTGTCCTATCTCATGTGATCTGGGATTCTCAGGAACAGATCATATAGGGGAAAGAGAGAGCCACTGGACTGTAGGAGTTAGCAGGTCCAGTCAGGGTGACCTTGGGCAAGTCCCTTCCCCTCACTGTCCTCAATTTGTCCATTTATAAAGCAATTTATAATTTTATGTGATTATCTCTAAGGACAAGCATTATGAGCCTCTGGGGGCAAGGTGATGGCCTGGCCAACTGGGCTGCCACTCATGCCCCCTGGGCATGAGGGCAGAGGTCCTCACCCCTGCAATTCTCCATTTCTTTTTTAACTTCTTTCAAAGCACCATCTTATCTTCACCCCACATCTGTAAACACACCATATCACAGCTGTTCAAATAGTGATGGGGCGGTGGCTGCCAGTCAGCTGCATTCAGCCAGGCCAGCTGTGCTCCCTGCAGTGTGCCTCACTCTGGCTTGAAGGCCTGGGCACATCCAGCAGTGGGATATCATCCACCCCATTTTCCAGAGCAAACACTTCTATGACACCTGCCACCCAGGTAGGCCCATCTCTGGAGCAACCTCACCTCCTCTCCTAGACCAAACTCTTGTACCTGGCCTAGTTTGGGCCAAGCATTTATCAAGCATTTGTTACGTTAAATTTTAATCCTCATACTAACCATGTGAAGTAGACATTGTTAGACTCATTTTCAGAGGAGAATACTGAGTCTTAGAGGGGTTAAGAGTGTTGTCCAAGGTCCCATCCAACCTTTTCCCCTATGCAGGAGTCTCCTGGAAATCTGTTGACCAAGGTCTAGGAGTCTCGCCCGTGGTTGGAGCGATGAGAGAGGCAGAAAGGATGCTTCGTTCTTCCTTCAGCTCCATCCAGGCCACAGGTGGAGCCTAAGGGGTGGAAAACAGGCCAGCCCAGATGGAAATCATCACTATCCCACGGACTCCCTGAGGGCTGAGCAGAAGGGAAGCGCCTTCCCTGCCTTGCCCTGCCAGGAATGTGGGGCGTCCTGAGAGGCTGGGACCAGTGAGCTACGGGGGTGGTGTGCGGGTTACTTCATGATAAACTATTTTCCTTTCTCATTCCAAGGATCAGAGAGCACTTGGTGAGCTTTTCTTTGTTCCAATGGAAACAGAAAATCAGAAAAGCCCAGTGGGGGACGGTCAAATTTTCCTTTTTCTTCTTGAGCTAGGAGGCTGAATGGGAGGACTGTGGCGAGGGGGATGGGGTAGGGCCACTATAAGGGCAACAAATCGGTAGAAGGGGGACCAAGACAGGACTCTATGACCACAGCAACGGGGAAAACACCCCACAAAGAGCTAAGTACTTGCCAGTGGGGAGGTCTTATAGCCTCCCTCATGCAGTCTCACTCTACATGGATCTGCTAAGTCTGACAGTCTCCAGCAAGGGGCTGGGGAGTGACAGCACAGCTAGTGTTCTCTTGGCCCAAGATGTGCCAAAGGCCACCTCTAGGACCACTGCCCTCCACGTGTCCTCTGAACTCCCTGGCCCAGTCTCTTTACTACCCCCACAACACAATGTGTTCCTACCAAGAAAGATGGGAATTCAAATTTATCAAAGTGTTTGAAAGTTTGCTAAGCACTTTCCCATAGCTCTTCAGGAGGCAGAGTAGCCTACTGGTTAGGAACACAGGCTCAGGGTCCATACTGCCTGGCTTCACCATTACACAGCTATGTGATCTTGAGTAAGTTACTTAGCCTCTGTGCCTCAGGTTCGTCATCTTTAAAATGGGAATGATCACAGGATCTACATCTTAAGGCTGTTTTCAGATTAAGCTGGCTAATATTTAGGTTTCCTAAAAGCAGAGATTTTTGTCTTTTATTCTTTGCTATGCCCATAAGCCTAAACAATGCCTGACACCTAGCAGAGACTCAATAGATATTTATTAAATATATACAAAGGGCTTAGGGTGGGAGCTGGCCCTTAGCACAACAAATGTTAGTTGTTGTTGTTATCTTTTGCATTATCACAATAGTTCCAACAGGAGCATTCTGAATTTCATTCATGTTAGTGTTGGTCCTCCTTGTAAGGTTCAAGTTCTAAGTCAAGGTACTGAAGGAATACGCAACAAACTTAAAATGGAGGGCAAAATTTGAACCACAGAGGATTAGGAGTGCAACTGTCAAATATGAGTAGAAGCATTCATTCATCTATTCGTTCAGTTATCTATTCTACAAATATTTCACAAATACTTTTAAAGGCCAGGCCCTGAGCTGGGAGCTGGGGATGTATTGATGACAAGCTAGACAAGGGTTTCTAAGTTGAGGAGTTTAAATTGTAATGGAAGGAGACTGGCAAAAATAAGCAGATATCTAAATAGCACTTATTCAGATAGCGATAAGTGTTATGAAGAAAATAAAGCAGTATAATGGGATAGAGAATGGCTGGGGTGTGTATGTGTTGGGGTTGCTTTAGTTTATGGTCAGAGAAGGCATCTGAGAAAGGAACACTGGCACTTTTCTAGGACGTCTTGGTCTCAGGTCAGGGACCTCCATTGAAAGTTGGCCCATGACACCATATCATTACTACCTCATCCTTCTGCCCAAGGCAGGGATTAGTTGCTCAGTGTAGTTCTGGGGGTCTTTACATGGAGGTCTAGTGTGAAGGGCTGGGGAGAAGGGGGCTATAAACATGTGACACCTGAATAGGGAGGTTCTGGCATCAGTTGCCCTCTGGCAAAACTTGTTGGTTGCTCTAGGTTAAACGATGTTCAGTGGCCTTTCAGCTGCCCCCTCATCTTTCTGCACTCTCAGGGAGGAGGGATCTGGCCGTGGGGTCCTCTCCACTGCTGATCTATACTCAGTGCCCTCATGTCCCATGCTCATTCATGACACCACTTTCACATATGCAAACACCACGTCATCTTTCAAGATCGCTCAGACACCATCACCAGTCACACTGGAGTGCTCTTATTCATTACCTGTTTGGGCATCTCCAGAGTGCAGTATGGAATGGATACCTAATAAATGCTTAATAAATGAAGGAATAAATGGATGACTGTTGTTCCTCCTGCTTCCTCAACTGACTGGCTCATTCCCACTCATGCATCAAGATTCACATTGTCATCTTACATGAGAAGCCTCCCTCGACCTCCTTGTGTCTGACCTGGGGAGCTCTTGTTCATCCTTGATGTTCTCCTTGACTTCCTCAGGCAGGGTTGATCTCTCCCACCTCTGAGTGTTCCACCACATTCTATACCCTCTATCATATCCATCGCTCTACAGGCATTGTCTGCTACTGCCCTGTCACCTCCCCTAATCTCTGATTTTCTCAGGCAAGGACTGTGTTTTGGTCATCTCTATATCCCCAGCACTAGCCCCTAGAGGGCGCTCAATAAATATTTGTGAAATTAATGGGGAAAAAACCGTGAATGAATTGTTTGTCAATTTTGCTTAGAGTGGTGTGCTGGGGCTGGCTTGTAGTAGCTTGAGAGAACCAATTGTTAAGTATTTAGGAAACCTGTGAGCCAGTTGTTAAACACAGCCTTCATTAAAAATTAAATTATATGAGAAAACAGAAGACAAACTGCAAGTGAGAGACATTCTAGAAAATAACCAACTAAATACAATATGGGATCCTGGATTGGATCCTAGAATGTAAGAAGGACTTCAGTAGAAAAGCTGGTGAACTCCAATTAATTTGTATTTTAGTTAATGTTGTACCAAGGTAAATTTTGATCAATGTTTTACATTATGTAAGATGTCAGCATAAGGGGAAGCTGGGTGAGTACACAGAAACTCTATACTGTTTCGACAACTCTTCTATGAGTCCAAAATTATCTCAAAATTTAAAAAAAATTTAAACATTAAATTATCTAAACCTACAATTAAATGGATTATATTAAAATCAAAGGTAATAAATACAACTTACCAATTCCTAATTATTTTACTACACTCGCTATGATCTGTGCTTTGAGCTTATTCCCATTTCCGTGCATCTGAATGGTGTACTATTCTGCATCTTTTCCCAGTCCATGTTGAGTGATGTCACTTTGGTAGCTGGAGATTCGCCAAGGTGGGAGTATCTACATCATGGGAATTTAAAAACGCTACAAATCGGGGCTTGATTATTGTTTTGCACATTGTACTGTATGCTTTAAAAAGTGTCAGAAAATTTACATTAAACTTAAAAGTGTGTCATGTTTATTGCTGCTACTTTCTAACTAGCACCATTGAGGAAATAATGCTTCCAGTATGTAGAAACCATTATCCGATTTGGCAAAGAAGTTGTTCACATCATGGTGAATTAGTCAAGTTCCAATACTTCTTGATTATTTCAGTTTCTTCTTACTCATTAACATAAATGAAAACGTCAACCATCATTCATTTAAGAGCTACACTTGCTCTTCCGTTGCAGCTATAGGTTGGCCATTGATATGTGTTCAGGAAAATCAATTAAAGCACTAAGGGAGAATCCATTGGTCATATGGAATTTATAATAAGGAGTACTATATATTTCAGTATTGTCTGTAAATTGAACACTTCACATTCTTATATAAGTAAATTTATAATGAACCTATGTATATATGTGTATATTTATACATACATTTGTGCATCTTTTTGAGAACTGGTTGCTGAATATTTACCAGAACACTACTGGTCCTAAGTATGAATTATGATCTCATCAAATACATTGAAGGAAAGAAAAGCCTATTGCCTGGCACCTTCTCTGTGCCAGGCTGTGCTATCACTTTATGTTTGTCATTACAGATGCCCTTCACCTCAACTCTGTGAAGTGAAGGTATTGTGGTCTCCATTTTATAGATAAGGATACTGACGCTCAGAGCGGTTAAATGACTAGACTAAGGTCAAGTACTGATATATAGTGAGCCAGGTAAGCTACATTCATCCGAGTCCAAAGCCAATTTGTATTAGTATCCTATTGCTGCTGTAACACATTGCCACAAATTCAGTGGCTTAAAACAACACAAATTTATTATCTTACGGTTCTGGAGGGCAGAAGTCTGAGATAGGTGTCACTGGACTAAAATCAAGATGGTAACAGGGCTGCATTCCTTCTTAGGGCTCTACGGGACAATCCGTTTCCTTGCCTTTTTCAGCTTGTAGCGGCGGCCTGCATTCCTTGGCTTCAAAACCAAAAGTGGCCAATCGAGTCTTTCTCACATCTCATCACTGTGATTCTGCTTCTATACATTTCCTTCTCTGACGCCGACTCTCCGGCCTCCTGTTTTCACTTTATAAAAACCCTTGTGATTACATTGAGCCCTCCCATATGAGATGGGCAGCATCGCCCCATCTCAGTCAATGTCAGCTGATAAGTAACTTTAACTCCACCTGCGAACCTTAATCCCCTTTGCCATGTTACTGAACACACTCACAGGTTCCAGGGGTTAGGGTGTGGACGTCGTTGGAGGGGCTATAATCCTGCCTACCACCCTTGTGCTTTTTCCATGACCTTCTCCTGCCTCACCTATCACTTTAATGGTCACAAAATCTGGTGTGGGCCTATGGAATTCTCCCTGACCCCTGCATTGCCACATATCTCTGTGTGCTCTCCCCTTTGGAGTAAGATGCCCCTTTTAGTCATTCATCCAGCTGGTCAGACAGCCTTGTAGGGGACTGGCTTCTAAACCCTGAAGCTTTTAATCATGGGCATATATTTTACCTATGTTCTTGTTAAAGTGTTTTAAAAATACTTTCCAAGATTTTTGTGTATTCCTGGCTTTTTATTTCCTTTCCACATGCTTATACGGTGCCAGAGCCCTCCTTTCCAACATGGCTGATTTCACCGTGCTGCGTTTTACCTATTCCTACCTTCTGGACCTGTTTCTAGTCAGCAGCTAGGATCATGCATTATTTATATGTTCTTCTCATAGACTTTTACATTGCCTTATCCTAGAAATGGCCCTGGACTCAACTAAAATATACTTTTCCCACCCCTGCCAATGAGGTATCTGTCTGTCTGTGTTTGCTATTTCCCTCTGACTGGCTCCTCAGAAGCCGACTCTCTAAATAATAGTTTCCCATCTTCCCTTATTTCTTCCACACTCAGATACCTAATTCTGGTCATGAGAAACCTCCTCCACTGAGACCAACTGAATGGCCAGAAGTTGCCCCTCCCCGCAAGAAGCCTTAACTGCCAGACCCATCTTTTCACATTTGTGAGCTCTGACTACAACATTTGTGTTTCTACCTTCAATCTTGCCCAAAGCTCTTTGCTCCTCCTTTCTGCCTGTCAAATTCACACCCATACTTGGGGGCTCAGTCTGAATCCTACCTTGCGATAGGCTCACCGTGAGGAAAACTTTCCAGATCATTCCAGCCCAAGGGACTCATGTCCTTCTCTGTATGTGCCTAGGACTTGTCAATAGTACTTATTTTGACAAATTTATCATCTGCCATTATGGAGAGGTTGCAAACTGGTGGCTAGCAGTCCAAATAATGCCCACAGGTATGTTTTATTTAGTCTGCATATGGTTTGTTTCTTTTTAAACTATGTGCTAACATGTAGCAATTAGTAATCTTTCCATACAATCTAGGTATCTAGCTTCTTTGAAAAACAGAAAAATCTGGTAATACTGGATCTGTATTTCCCCAGAACACTAGTTAGCTAATTGGTGTGGCTGGCTGGCAGCTTCCGCTTTAGTTGGAGTATGTGCTCTCCAGCTAGACACAGTCCCCACTACTCTATATTGTCTTACTCCAGCCTCATTCACTCAACTATAGTACCTGCCTGGCTCCTAAAGGCATTTGAGTTATCTGAAATATTTCATACCTGCCTAAGTTTCCAGCTATATCACAGTCTCTTGAAGGAAAGAAACTTTATTTTGCATTTGTTTTGTTTCTCTTATGCTGCTATGGACATAGTAGATGCTTGATCAATATTGAGAGAAGAAACAATTTTACTCTAGATGATTCTAGAGTATGTTAGAATTTACTTTTGCTACAAGATAAAGCTTTATAAATGTAGTATCTGTTGAGAAAGTACCATATACCCGACTCGGTGTTAGATGCCTCAGAGCAACTTTGTGTGATAGGTAATATTGTTCTCATATCACAGATAAGGAAACCGAGGCTCAGAGAGCCTACCCAGTAGTACTGGAGCTGTAGATCTTGCAGTCTCCATGGTAAGAGCCAAAGCCTTTGTTCCATGAGGAAACTTTCCTAAGCATCAATGCTGGAAGCAGAGAGGAGCTGCCCCTGTGGCTCTCTGGTACAGTTTGTCTACAAACTCCAAGACTTCATTTTGTTTGGATAGAGATTGAGCATTTATTAAATGCCCATTGTGTGCTGGGCATTTACCAAATAACTGCACTTATTCTTGGACTATCAGGAATTCTGAGCATCCTGGGCAGCCCATTGATAAGATGAGGGAAATACAGATAAATAGAGCCTAATTGCTGATGGGATTCGGAACCCATTTGGTGAGTCACGTTCAACTGACAGAGGTGCCTGCTGGTTCCCTTGTCCATATGTGCACAGAGACTGTGCTATTCCCTCATGCTGTTACTGGTGGTACTGACGTGTGGTGCGGGATGGGAAAACATGGAGAAATTATGTGTGTTTAATTGCACAGCAGCAAGCAGAAAGGAATGTGAGTGCCAAAGACTCCCACTGAAGCAGTAATCTGGTGTCATGTGTTGCTGAACAGCTGCAGGAAAATTTGTCTGGACCTTTGGAGGCAGAGAAGTGGGCTTGCCATATTTTGGTTCCGAGTAACTTTGAGGGCAACAAGGATTTATAGGCAGCAGATATGTACATCTGGAAGTTTCACTCTGGAGTTTTTGTCTGCTTTCTTTGTTACCCTGTCCTTTCCAGCCACCACCAGTTTAAGCCATGGCTAGGAGCAGAGGGAGGTAGGTAGGCCTCAGCCCTAGGACCACTAGGTTCCTCCAGGTTTCATGTGTCCAGAGCCCTGCTTAGGGCCACCAAAATGCTCAGGTGCAGCTGGGTGTGCTAAACCACCTAGAACTGAGTTCAACTCCCTCCTCTATTCCTACAAGTATGGCCTTATGCAAGTCACTTAATCTCTCCAGGCCCAAATTTACTTCTCTCTATGTGTGAGGAGTCAGAAGGTGATGTGTGGGGCCTGGCCCATATCTTGAGAGATGGATCTATGTCTGTAACACCCTGAATGCTCCCAATCTCATCAAGAGATGGGAACTGTGAGCTCTATAATGATTCAATTGAACAATAAACTATCATAGTAGTTACTCTGTATTGAGGGCCAGACAGACCCTATAATAAGCCATTTAAATTCATCATCTCTTTAATCCTTAAAAGAAAGATTAAATAAACTTGAGTTAGGCGAGGAAGAGCGACTCATGGAAGGTCAGCCAGCTGGTAAATGACAAAACCATCATGAGCTCTATGCAGAGCCACTTCAGAGCCATCACTTCTAACTACACTGCCTGGCATTAGTCCCACTTCACACATGAGGAAACTGAGGTTTAGGAGGCATTAGTATCAGGGGCAGAGCTTGGATTTTCAACTTCTGTCTGTTATTTAACTTGCTGTGTCACCTTGGATAAGTTGCTCAACCTCTCTGAGCTTCGGTTTCCTGCTTTGGAAAATGGCGGAGTCCAAAGCCTCTGGCAGCAGTGAGCAGCAGTGTTCCTGTGGGAGACGGTGGAAGGGAGGGGCCAGGAATGTCCCGGAGACAGAGAATGAGAAGACATGGGTGTGACTGTGGCTTTATGAAGTGGAGGCAGATCTGGAACGGAGACTTGCCAGAGGGAATGTGCCTGGCTCGCACTGCCCATTTAGCAGCCGACCTGTGAGAGCCCAGATGGGCCAGGTGGCAGGAATCTGGCCAGACTCCACAGGCACACCCACACCGTGAGCTGCTGTTGCCACCTAGGGGACAGGCGGTGACCAGGAGCCCAAGCTGCGGCCGCGGCTCCGGGGCCGCACATTCCCAGTCTCCTGCTGGTTTCCGGAGTGGAGAGGGGCGGCCAAGGCTTGCTCCAGGAGTGGGGAGGGGAGTAAGGAAAGGCAGCCCAGTGCTGCCTCTGGTTTGGGAGTTATAAATAAATCCATCTGGAAGTGTTTGGGGCTGTGGGAGCCTGAGGTCGGCCCTGCAATTCAGGCCATGTGGCGCATATTTCCACTCACACCAGAACCCCCCGCCCCCCACCGCCCCGCCCCAATCCCAGGAGGCTGTCTGCTAGGGCCTGTCTGCTCAGACCCAGCAGAGATGGGCGGGAACATTTCAGGCCCCAATTTTCAGCCCCCACCCCCACCTTCCTCTCCTCGCAGTGCAACTTTAGCAAGATAATGTCTGAGAAAGTGCTTCAAAAAGTTTTATGTGCTATCCAAGTGTTAGTTGAATGAATGAATGAATTTTCAATTCAGCATTTAGCTTGTAAGTTCCCCTTGCTGGGAAGGGGCCCTTCGGTAGTTATGGAAGGCGAGGCATTCTGGACTTTCAGCCTCCATCTCAAGATCACCTTTCCCGCCCACACAGCTAAGGCTGACTGAGGTAAAAATGCATATTGCCCAAGTTTTGTTCACCTTTTTATCCTCAGCACCAAGGGTAGCGCTCAGTAGGCACTGGTTGTATGAATGAATGAGTCAGTATATTAATTTTTTAAAAACAACTTTTGTAGAGATGGAGGTCTCTCTTTGTTGCCCAGGCTGGTCTTCAACTCCTGGCCTCAAGGGGTCCTCCCGCCTTGGCCTCCCAAAGTGTAGGGATTACAGGCATGAGCCACTGCACCCAGCCTAATTTGTGAATTTAATCAACACTTACTGCACATCCTCATGTGCAGTGCACTCTACTGCATGCTGAGAACACAGTGGAGAACAACCAAAAACAAAAATGGCCCGGGTTCCATTAAGGTTGTCAAGGGAGGTGTTGGGAAAGTTGCCAAACAGCTCCAGGATAAAGGCCAGAGGTAGAGAAAATAGGCCCCAGTGGTATCTCTTCTCTGCCTCCTCATTTCTATTCCCATGGTCAGCATCCTGTTTCAGGACTGCAATTTGTGCCAGGATCACTGCAGCAATCTCCTTACTGGCCTCCTTTCTGCTTTTGGTCTCTCTGCCTGCCAGAATTTTCTTTTTAAAACATGACTTTCATTGTGTCCCTTTCCAACATTCAACAAGTCCAAACTTTTTAGTTTTGCATTCTCACCCCCTGTGATCCAGCTTTCCATCAACCTGACACATCCTTAGTGAGCTGCCTCCTCGTTCCCCTTTCCAGGCTCACGGTTTATCCGTCTCTCAGACCTTACTGTGTAGTTACACAGAACCCCAAACACATACTGCCTTTCTCCCTTCCATGCCATCTCCACACCTGGGATGCCCTTTGACCCTGTTTCTATTTGGAAAATCTCACTCGGGCGTCAAGGCCCATTGCAAGTCTCCTGCATTTTGTAAAGCGTTCCACAATCCCTCAGAGACAGGCAGATGCCTTCCCACCTCTGTACACCCTCCTCTCCAGCTCTCACTCTGTTACCCAGGCTGGAGTGCAGTGGTGCCATCACAGCTGACTGCAGCCTTGACCTCCTGGCCTCAAATAAGCCTCTTGCCTCAGCCTCCCAAGTAGCTCGGAACACAGATGTGCCACCATGCCTGGCTAATTAAAAAAAAGTAAAACTTTTCTTTTTTTGTAGAGAAAGGTCCTTGCTCTGTTGCTCAGGCTGGTCTTGAACTCCTGACCTCAAGAGATCTTCTCACCTTGACCTCCCAAAGGGCTGGGATTGCAGGCATGACTCACCACTCCTGTCCATCCAGCTCTTCATATACACCATGGGACTGCAACTCTCTCCCACAAGACTGAGTTCTCTGAGTGCAGTGATCATGACTCGTTTTGCTCTGCAATTCCATTGCCCAGCCCATTGTGAATGGACAAAAAAGTGGGGCTGGGAGTGGGCTGGTATGGCAGGGCAAAGAGGAAGTGAAATGGTCTCTTTCAAACCTCACCATGGATCTACTTGAGCCACTTTTACCTGCTCTCTCCCTACAAATACTGTCTTTGGATGAAGGTTTGTGGAAGAGCTAGGAAAGAGAAGGCGCTAAGGCAAGGGATAGGCAGAGGGAGCAGCTTGGAGAAGAGAGGAGAGGCTGAGAGGACAAAAGAGAACAAGAGCAGGGCGGGGGGTAGAGCAAAGGTCTGCATTAGTGGTTCACATACATAAGGGATTCAGGTATGTTGGAGTGGAATAAGAACATTTGGGATTGTGGAAATGAAATCAGCTGCTTTGGCAGGTCAGCTGAATGTACAGTTAATTAATAGGCAATGAGTGCCCTTTGGTGCCAAGCTGTGCATAGAACCATGTCCTGCTAGGATCAAATGCCAGCCACCCAAGGATGCCCTTTTAGTAAAGAGCAGAAAGCAGCACTGGCATGCAGGAGCTGGAGAATCCCTCAGAGAGTTCTTCTCCAGGGCACCAGGGACCACTGGAACCCCAGAGTTGCTTCACACCACTGGCCTGGCTCTTGCCAAAGAAAGGTGGGCACTAAAAGAGAACTAACACATACTGAGCAGCTAGTATCTCAGGGGCTATGCCAGACACACAAGAGTGCATTTGATCCTTACTGCAACTCTGTGAGGTAGGTATTAGCCCTATTTTACAGAGTAGAAAATTGAGGTCCTAAGGAGGGTTAAAAATCTTGCCCAAGGGCACACAGCTTGAAAGTCTTGGATCTCAGATTCCAATGCAGGTCATCCTCTCCCCTTGATGAGTAGGCCAGGACCCAGAGGTTGGCAGCAGTTTGCTCTCCAGTCTTGCTGACTTTGGCTGTGGGGCTGATCTCTTTGGATTGATTTCTTCGAACATAAACAAAATACCATCAGTTTTTCCTGGCTTTGGAATGAGCCCTCAGAATCATGTGCTGTTCTCCAGTTTCCAGCTTGGTGCCTTTGCTGGGGCGGGGAGGGGGTTCGTGACTATGAAGCAACAGTCTCATTCTGAGAATCAACACTGTGTACTAAAAAATGCCATGGTACTTTTGCTCCCAGGAGATATTTCAAGCTGGGGGCTTTCAGTCTGTGGGGCCAAAGTTTTCAATTTTTTCTTCCCTTTCAATAACCTGCATATGATTGACAGTTGTCTGTTTTCCCAGGAAAACTGTAAAATCCTTATCAAACTATTGGCACCTTTGAGATGTTGCCCACACTCTGTTCTAACTGCCTGTGTGACTGACGTCCCTATCTGCTCAGTGGTTGGATGTGTTATGTCTGGTGTCAACCTGTGAGTCAGTGAGTAGAGGGCAGAAGGTATGGACAGGACAGGCTGTGGACAGTGTTTTCCAGATTTCTGATGTGACATGGTTAAGCCACCTCATGAAGGAGCCAATGGAAGTAGAGTGGCTGGAGCCAATAAAGGATTTAGAGCAGGGGAAAAAATGGCGCCCAGCACCACCCCATGGAGATATGGCTCTGGGGTGGGGTAGATTGGCTAGAAAACCCATGATAATCGTTTTCTGGAATTGTTCTGGAGTCAGGAACAGTCTAGAAACCTTTTGGGTTGGACTTGGCCCAGAGTTGTGTGTCCCACACAAATAATAGGCCATTAGGACTATCCTGCTGCATGCAGGACCTTCTGAAATCTTGCTGCATAACAGAACTTTCAGTCATACACAATGACACGCTGAGGAACAAGTTGCTGGTCTTTAGTTTGGCCTTTTGCCCTGGTCATTGCAGTGAAACAGGATTTTTCTTCATCGCCTTCAAAATCTATTCAGAATCTGGCCACTGCCTACCACCTCCACTGCTATCACCCTAGTCCAAGCTCTCATCATCTCTGGCCTGGATTATTGTAGTATCCCTGTCACCAGTCTCCCACAGTGATGCTGTGAAAACATAGTGTGAGCATGTCAGTATTCTGCTCAACATCCTCCACTTGCTCCCCATCTCACGCAGATTCAAAGCCAAAATCTTTATAGTAGTCCACAAGGTCCTGCATAATCTGGTCTCCCTTACCTCCTTGATATGATCTCCTACAAATCCCATCGTCCACCTCTCCATTCCAGCCACACTAGCCTCCTGATCATTCTTTAAGCTTGCCAGGCACATTGTTCTTGCTTTTCTGCCTGGAATGCTTATCCTCAGTATGTCAGGAAGGATCCCTGGAGGGAGTGGTCATGGCAACTGGGGAAGGGTTGTTGTGTGGAGAGAACCACCTGATAGGAGCTATGGTCTGGCAGAGGGATGCCACCAACTCATGGTGACCCTGAACACAGAGAGTGGATGAATAAATACCCCAATCTCACTTTTCCTTCCTCTTCTGGTCTCTTTGCAGGTGCTTCCCATTGGTCAAATCTAACCCGAAACCAGAGGGCAAGGGAGCCTGTTGATGCCGTCCGCACAGGTCAGCCTACCAGGGTACAAGCTGGGTGGAGAAGGGTGGAGAATATGTGGACAGACAAATGGAAAGTGTCCAGAACAACTAGATATCTTTGTAGTTGGCTCCCTCACTTCATTCACATCTCCACTGGAATGTTTGTTACCTTCTCAGTTTGCTATCTTCTCTGGCCACCATTTCTAAAATTCCAACCCCCAGCCCTCAACACCTCATATCCTCCATCCATGCTGTTTTTTCTTCCTAGCACTTAATACTATCTGACATGTAATTTATTTATTTCTCTTGCTTATCATTGGCTCTTCCACTAGAATCGGAGCTCCATGAGGGCAGGGACTTTGTTTTGTTCACTGCTATACTGCCTAGAACAGTAGCTGGCACACAGTAGGTGTCCAATAAATTGTGAATGGCTAAATGATTGAATGGATGTACTCTCTGGGGCCGTTCTAGTGAGTTTGCCTCAGCCAGCACAGTTGGATATAGGTAACCAATTGTTATTCATGCCTGCTGCTCGCAGTTTCCCCTAAAGAGGCTCAACTGCTGCTGTGCTTTCAGGTCGGGATGGGAAGGCCTTTGCTGCCTCCAGTATTGAAACTTGCACAACAATTTGTTGACTTGAATCTTAGGGAAATCGTTGCTGCATTAATTGGTATGGACTGAACTTCGTGTATTACTTGTCATTGGCCACAGCGGGTAGGTTCACGCCACAGCGGGTAGGTTCACAGTCATGGGGGCACTGGTTCTCCCAGGTGTTTCTTCCGTACCTCAAAGGTAGTCTCAATTGCTAGTGGGCCTGTTTCCAAATTAGGAGGCTCAGTGGCCACCTCTTTGAGGCTCAAGGGCAGGGGACCTGTGAGCTGGGTCCTACGGCCACAGTGTTGATGACATAGGGTTAGATGAAGACAGGATAAGCAAAACAGTCTAGTCTGCCCCAACCCCTTTCACAGTAATCTGTTCCTTTTTATTGCTGAGTAGTCTTCCATGGCATGATGTACCACAGACCATTTATCCATTCATCTACTGAAGGGCATGTGAGTTGTTCCCAGTTTGGGGCTAGTATAAGTAATGCTGCTATAAACACTCACATAACAGGTTTTTATGTGGAAATAAGTTTTCATTTCTCTGGGATAAATGCCCAAGAGTGCAATTGCTGGGTCATATGGTAATTGCATGTTTAGCTTAAAAAAAAAAACAAAACTGACAAACTGCTTTCCAGAGTGGCTGTACCATTTCACATTCCCACCAGCAATGTATGAGGATTCCAGTTTCTTGGCATCCTCATCATCATTTGGTGTTCTCACTGTTTTCCCTTTTAGCTGTTCTTCTAGGTGTGAAGTAGTATCTCATTCTGGTTTCAATTCGCCTTCCCATAAGATTAGTGATGTTGAACATCGTTTCATGAGCCTCTTTGTCATCCACATATCTTCTTCAGTGAATTGTCTGTTTATGTCTTTAGCCCATTTTCTAGTTTAGTTGTTTGAATTTTTAACTGTTGAGTTTTGACAGTCCTTTATACATTTTAGATACCAGTCCTTTGTCAGACATATTGTTTGCAAACATTTTCTCTTGGTCTGAAGCTTTTTCTCATTCTCTTAACAGGGACTCCACAGAACAAAAGTTGCTAACTTTGATGAAGTCCAATTTATCAATTTTCTATTTTTAGATATGTTTTGATTGTCAAGTATAAGGTCTGGCTTATATAGCTAGCTTTAGATTCCAAGCACTTTCCTGTTTTTTCCTAAAAGTTTTATAATTTTACATTTAAGTTTCTGATCCATTTTGTTGATTTTTTGGTATAAGGTGTGAGACAGGTTATATCATTTCCTGAGGCTGCCATAACAAGTAACTGTAAACTTGGTAGCTTTAAATAACAGAGTGTATTTTCTCATGATCGTAGAGGCCAGAAGTCTGAACTCAAGGTGTGGGCAGGGTTGCACTCTCTGTGGAGGCTCTAGAAGAGGATGCTTCCTTGCCTAGTCCCGCTTCTGCTGGCTGCCAGTACTCCTTGGCTTATGGCCATGTCACTGCAATCTCCACTTCTATCTTCACATCATCATCTCCTCTGTGTATCCATCTTATAAGGATACTTGTCATTGAATTTAGCACTCACTTGAATCCAGAATGGTCTCCTCATCTTAATTATACTTGCAAAAGTTCGTCTTCCAAATAAGGCAACATCCCTAGGTTCCGGGAATCAGAACGTGGACATATCTTTTGGGAAGATACCATTCAGCCCACTACACAGGTCAAAGTTCATTTTTTCATCTATGTTCAGTTGCTCCAGCGCCATTCAAAAGGACTATCTTTCTTCCATTGAATTGTTTTTGTACCTTTGTTGAAAATCAGTTGGGCATATTTGTGTGGGTCTATTTCTAGGTTCTCTACTCTGTTCCATTGATCTGTATGTCTGTCCCTCCACCAATACCACAGTCTTGATTATTGTAGCTACATAATACTCTTGAAATTGGATAGAGTGATTCCTCCCACTTTATTCTCCCTTTTCAAAGTTGTTTTGGCTATTCTAGTTTCTTTGCCTTTCCACATAAATTTTGGAATAAACTTGTCTATGTCTAAAATATCCTCCTGGAATTTTGATAGAGATTGAGCTAAAACTATACATAACTCTGGGGAGAATTACCATCTTTACTATGTTAAGTCTTCTAATCCATGAATGTGGCATATTTCTTTCTCTATTTAGGTCTTCTTTGATTTCTGTCATCAGCATTTTGTAGTTTTCAGTATATAAGCTCTATATACATCTTGTTATATTTACACTTAAGTATTTCATTTTTGAGCAAGTGTAAATGGTATTGTATTTTTAATTTCAGCGTCCATGTGTTCATTGCTAGTATATAGAAATACAATTTATTTTTGCATGCTTATCTTGCATCCTGCAACCTTGCTGAGCTCACTTATTAGTTCCAGGAATTGTTTTGTAGATTCCTTGGGATTTTCTATGTAGACTATAATGCCATCTCCAAATAGGAGCAGTTTTATTTTTTCTTTTATAATGTACATGTTTTTTCTTTTCTTTTCTTTTTTTTTTTTTTTTTTTTT
>NW_022437144.1:530829-749966 GCF_009761245.1 Sapajus apella | reverse complement strand
GTGTATGTCTCTAATATTGCTTGATCCAGGAAAAAGAATATATATATATATATATATATATATATATATGGTATAAGTTTTATGTAGATGCTCTTTATCAAGTTAAGGAAGTTCCCTTCTTGCCCTATTTCTCAGAGTTTTTTAAACTTATAGTAATAAGTGTTTATCAAATGCTTTTTCTGCATTGATATGATCATGTGATTTCTCTTCTATTAGTTTGTTAACATGGCAAATGACACTGACTGTGTAAAATTAGCATAGAATTCTTTAAACATTTGGTATAATTCTCCATTGAAACCATCTGGGCCTGGAGATTTTAAAGGGAGTAGTTTTAAAATCATGCATTTCATGTCTTTAATAGTTATAGGACTATTCAAATCATCTATTTCATATTTGGTAGATTTGGGAAGTTTATATTTTTCAAGGAATTGGTCTATTTTATCCAAGTTGTCAAAGCATGTAGCATTGTTCACACTATTCCCTTATCATCCATTTGATGTCTGAAGGGTCTGTAGTGTTACTCATTTCCTTCCTGATATGAGCAATTTGTATGCCTTGCTAGAGGTTTTGCAATTTTACTGATCTTTTCAAAGAAGCAGCTCTTTATTTCATTAGTTTTCTCTATTTTTCTATTTTCGATTCCATCTATTTCTGCTGTTATTTTTATTATTTTCTTCCTTTTGCTTTCTTTGGCTTTCTTTGGCTCTTCTTGTTTTAGCTACTTGAGGTAGGAACTTAATGATTGATTTGAGACCTTTTTTCTTTTCTAGTATAAGCATTTGAGCTATAAATTTCTTTTTAAGCATTGCTTTAGTTGCATCTCACAAATTTTGCTGTCGTATTTTCATTTTCATATGGTTCAACGTATTTGTGTAAAAGATGAAATTTAAAATTTCATCTTTGACCCACGAGTTACTTAAAAGTCTGTTATTTTTCAAATTTTAGCCATTTTCTTGTTATCTTTTTGTTATTGATTTGTAATTTGGTCACAGAATACATTTTGTTTTATTTCAATTATTTTAAATTTGTCAACATTTGTTTTATCGGACAGGATATATCTAACATGTTCTGTATTCCACAGGCACTTGAAAAGGATGCATATTCTTCAGCTGTTGGATGAGGTGTTCTGTAAATGTCAGATTAGATCCTGTTGTTTGAGAGCGTTGTTGAGTTCCTATATACCCTTGCTGATTTTCTGTCCAGTAGGTCTATCCCAGATGCCCACTCTGCCTTCTCTGACTTCACCCTATTGGGTAGATTTGGGGCACCTGGGTACAGCTTAGCAAGGGTGGAAAACTATGCTTTCAACCCCTCCTTTGTTGGTGGAGTTGGGAACGGAACCACATATGTTTTTCTGTGGTATTTGGCTAAAGAGTTAGTGTCTAAAATTTTCTATGTTGGTAAGAGAGAAGGCTTTTCTTTCTTTTTTTAATCTGCCCCTGTTGGTATTTTCAGGTTGCAGGCTTTTTCAGCTTCAACTCTGGGATATATGAGGCAAAACAAAAATCCAGGGAACTCACTACATGCTGTTCCTTGAGTCCTGAGGTCTCTTGCAGGTGTACATTCTTCTCTCCACCTCCTCTCCAGTCTTTCTGTGTTCATTTTATACATAATCCTCATGGCTTTTTGTTGTGTTTTAGAGGGAGCAGAAGTCCTAACTTATTCTTTTAAAATGTTATATAATTTTGCAGAGTGTGATTTTTATCAGGATTTCTTTAACTATTCACCCATTGATGAACTTTGAGCTTGTTTCTTAATTGTGGTGGCTAACACGATCTTTCAGTAAACATCCATTCAATAAACATTTGTGTACATGTGCAGGAATTTCTTCAGGATAGATGTTAATAAATGGCGTTGCTGGATAATAGAGGATGCACGTTTTCCATGTTAATGGATGTTATCCATCCTATGCATAATGGCTGTGCTCCTCCCAGCAGTGTATGAGAGTAGCAGTTTTGCTCACCTTCTTGACAACTCTTGACAGAGTCAGACTTTGAGTTCCAATGTGATGAGTGAAAGACGGTATCTGTTGGTTGTTTTCATTTGCCTTTTCTTGATTCCCAGAGGCTGAACATCTTTTCAAACGTCTATTAGCCATCTGTAACTCTCCTTTTGAATTACCTGTCTGTATACTTCGCCCATATTTATTTTGAGTTGTTTATCTTTCTATTGCTTTACAGAAAGTATATATTTTGATTGTTCTTTGTCTAAAATATACATTGCAAATGTATTTTCCAAGTTTATTATTTGTCTTTTAACTTCACTGATGATGTCTTTTGCCAAAAAAGTCATTTTTTTGTGTAGATTCAAATTTGTCAACCACTCCCTCTTGGCTGTTGAATTGTGTTTGTGTGTTGTTTAAAATTACTTTCTCCATACCAAAGTCACAAATATATAAATCTCTGATTTTCCCATTATAGGTTTATTTTCTTTTTTATATTTAGTTGTTTGAGCTATGTGGAATATGTGCATGTATAGTATGAGGTAGGGATCTCATTTAATTTGTTCCAAATGGAAAGCTAGTTATTTCAACAATATTGTTGAATAGTCCATCCTTTCACCATTAACTTGTAAATGCGGCTTTTATTACTTTATTAAATGTCTTTACATGAGTCGGCTTGAGAGCTCTCTGTTCTCTTTCACTCATTTGTCTACCTCTGTGCCAATACCACCCCCGTTAATTATTGTAGATTTGATAACTTGTATAATGTCATCCTTTATTCATCCTTTTCCCAAAAAAATTGTTTTAGCTTTTCTTATACATATTTTTTTTCATACGGATTTTAGAATCAGTTTGTTAGGTTCTATGAAAAATTCCTCTGGAGATTTGACTGAAATAGCAATGAGTTTATAGATTATTTTAGGGAGAATAGACGTCTTTTCTCCACACAACTTTTTCTCCTTCAGAAAGACCACTGGTGCTCACATAAAAGATGTTCAAGGGTCAAAGAACCCACATAACCTATCCTCAAGACACACACACACACACACACACACACACACAGACATTTGTGTCTGTGTATTTGTGAGGACCTACACTTCGGGCTCCGAGGGTAAATATTTATTATAAACACAGGCTCTGGACACTTGCTCTGATGTTCAGTGGTACTCCCAAAGTAGAGGCAACTCTTCCTTTTCCCGATCACAAACAAACCAACCCACCAAAACTCTGGCTTGATTACGTACCTTGTTATACTTCAGGGAAGGGAGTGAGGAGTGGACAAAGTAGATAAGCAGCACCTGGTAACATTAAGAGCCAGTGGGGCTGTGCTTTTTTATCCAGGAGAGCCCAGGGTGAATGGTGGAGGATGGGAAGTACCAGGAATTAGGAGTGGCTTCTGTTCCACGCTGGTGTCTATAGGTTGGGGTCTCGTGGAACTAGGAAACAACCCACCCCAGAAAGGTGCACTTATTCGTTGTGTCCCTCTGTATAGGGGAAGACAGGCTGGGTAGCAGGGCCTATTGGGCCCGAATGTTCTGGATAGACCAAATTGTGGGTTCAGAGGAAGATATAGCTACTTTTAAGGGTCCACTGCTGACATAATACTCTCCAGTTCTGGGAAGATTTTGTCTTTGTGGGGTGCTGACACCTGGATGTGTTACCCTTCTACAGTTGAGCCATGCTACCTGTCCAGTGGTGTGTCCCTTCAATGTTGCCAGCTGGCAGCAGCCGCTCTCAGCCAGCTGCACAGATCTTGATGCCTGGCCTCGGGGTGGGGCTGCAGAGCAGCTCAAGCTTCCCACTCAGGTGCTCCAGCAAATTGTAGGCCCAGAAAGACATTCAGTAGTGTGAGACAGCCTTGGAATTAAACTGGAGCCCTCCAGACTTTTCTCAAGGAGGAAGTAGGGGATGACTTAGGGGTTCTGTGGCATGTGCAGATGCTGTCTGGACAAGCAGCACTGCTCTCACCTGTGTTCCAGCTGACAGGATAGACAGTGCCCTCAGACATCTGCATTCTCCCCCTCAAGGTCATGGTCCTCAAGGCAGGAATGGGGCCTGAGCCACCAGCATGACTCTATGGATCTAACCGTTTAACAAGGCTGAAAATATTACTCAGATAGAAGACAAAATCAATTGTAGTGAATACCTGAGAGGTACAAAGTGCTGTGTGGATTTTAATTGCCCCACATTTTGAAATCCAGTCTATCACTAAGTCCTTCCAGTTCCCAGATCTTTAATCCTTTTTTTCCTCAGTTTCTTGACTCTAATTTAGACCCTGCTGAGGCTGCTGGGGTCTCAGGTGCTACTCCTCCAATCTGTTTTCCTTTGGTGCAGCTTTCTAACTCACAGGTCTGATCACTGCCCTCTGCTCTGTATAACGTCTTTACAAAATCAAGCCCAAGGCTTACCTGACTTTCTTCCTAAATGTCATTTATAGCTTTTCTTTTCTTTCTAAAATGGTAAATATTTATTATGGTGCTTGACTTTCAAGGTCCTCTATGAGGTGGTCCAACCTACCCTTCCTTCGTTTGTGTGCGGGTGAGAACCGGGGAGGCTAGGAGGACCATGGGGCTCGATGCTATGGAAGGCACACCTTGAGCTCTGGAATCAGAGGTTACTGGTTAATCTAGTCCCTCCCCTGCTCCTTATCTGCTGGATCCCGGCCCTCGCCTCACCTTTCCTTCGCCCATTGTCTCCCTTGTTAAGGTGGTGTGATAAAAACGACCCCTATCCCGGGTTAGAGGTGGTGAAGACTCAATGCGACAAGTGGCAGTGAACGGGCTTCTAGTGCCAGAAGCTTCCACGATGCCCGGGTGCCTGCAGGGCGAGGCCACCGGCCGGGGAAGCAAGCGCTGCCGCGTCGCTACCGTCGGGGGGCCGGTCCCCCGCGGTGCTTTTTGTGCGCCGGGCAGCGTCACCAGGCGCGTGCAGAGGCGGCGAACCTGCGAAGGCGGCCGGTGCGGGCGCAGCCGGCGCGATGAGTCACCGTCCCTCAGCACCTCCGGAACAGGAGGCTGCTTGGAAGCAGTCCGGCCCCCGCCTGCGCTCTTCCCCCACCCCGCGGAGCGGCGGCGCCAGCAAGATGCCCGGCAGAGGGCGCTGCAGTGCAGCTGCGGAGCCCCGGGCCCGTGCCGCTCCAGCTGCCAAAGACCGGAGCTACCTTTGGCTCAGAGGGAAAGATCTGGGCCCAGGGGTGGGGTGCGTGATGAATGAATGTTTCTGCACTGTTAGAGATGGCTCTGTTTTTGATCCAGAAACGAAATGTACTTCAAGATTATCAGATGTTGTGCAGAGTGAAGGGGCCGACAGGGCCCCTACTGGAGAGTGCCCAGTCTTGATCTCCCCAAGCTTTTAAGCAGGGATGTCCTGTCCTGTCCGAGGCTGGTGTCGTCCTCACTCTCACCAGAGACGGTCCATGATAGGATAAGTCTCCCCTTTCCAAAATGAATCTGCCTAAGGAACCCAGTCCTTGATCTCCTCTATGACCTCTCTCACCTGAGATGATGGAAGTTACAAAGATTGGAGCTGTCTGCAGTGGAGCGCAGGAGAAAGTGCACAAGTTACCGGGTGACCAGGGTTTCAGTGCCAGCTCCATCATGCAATTGCTGTGTGACCTTCGTCATTTCACTATTCATTCATTCAGAAAATAGTCACTGTGTCAGCAAGGCACTCACAGTGAGAGGAAGAGTAGGAGGCCAAGCCTGCGGAGACAACTACCCTGACCATAAAACAGCTTATGCGAGGCACAGAGACCCCACACGTAGGTGATCCGTAAACACTGGCTGAATGAACAAATGAGCTGATTTAGTCACCACACACTAGGGCAGAGATTTTTGGTCACTCATGCATTCCGAGTATATACAACAGTGCCTGACACACAGTGGGTGCTCAGTAATTTGTCAAATGAATAACAGAGGAATGTATTGAGTGTTCTGTGAACACAGCAGAGGCCACCTAACCCACAAGAATCTGTGCTTTTTGAGCCGAGTCTTGAAGGAAGAGTTGGCATTAGCTAGGCAGACAAGGGCCCAATGGAGGATGATACAGGCAAAGAACAGCCTATGCAAAAGTAGAGTCCTAAGAGTTTTACCCTCTCTGGGCCTCAGTCCCTCCTGTGAGAAAGAAAGGTTAGGGCTGGCTCTGTAATTTCTCAGATATTTTTTAGATCTAAGGTTCTTGGATCCAAGAAATGAATCCAGTTACCCTGGTCAGATCTAGACCAGTGCTGGGCAGTCCAAGAGACTGAGGTTTTGACTTTTGACTCAGCCCATCTGCAGAATAAAGGCTTGGGAATCTTAGGCACCCCTTCTCTGTCTGCTTCCTCTGTCTTTCATCTTAGAAATCTCCCCCAAAGCCCATCCCCATAGGATAAATGAGCTGCAGCACAAAAGTTAGCACTTATTTGTATTCTGACATGATTTTTCTTTGTATTATTTTTTGAAATAGTCTTCATTATTTACAGATTTTATACTAACTCATGTTAATTGTGAAAAAAAAAAAAAAACAGGAAAGTACAAAGAAGAACCCAAAAACTATCCACTACCTGACATAGTTCCTTGATTTTTTTAATGCCTTCATTAAAATTCGCACACACACTTGAGCTCACACAGCAGCACTGGCACAGATCGCTGTGAGTCTTAGGTTCTCAGTGAAAGCATGAGCTGAGGACAGTTCTCTCTTTCTCTCCATTAGTTTGTCTCTGATGGGAAGAGATGTTGGCTGGGACCCCAAAACTCAGACTCTTTAACCAGCTGCAGATCATCAGGCTAAATCCTCAAAGAACATACTGCTCAGAGGACGTTTCATTCTGAGACAGAACTCTGGACGCAAATCAGTATGTGGCCTCTTCCTCCTTCCTGGAGTTGGGCTAGGGTTAGGCTAGATTATGTGTGGGCCACTAGCCCTGCTTTGCTGCAGACCAGAGACAGTGCTGAGCAGCTTTCCAGGGAGGGCAAGGGAGTACTTGGGGACTTACTGCCCCACCTGTCTGAGAGAAGCCCCCAAAACAAACCCGTAACCCTAGCTGACTTGGTTTCCCTTGGCCCCTGCCATTTAAAGCTCCATCCCCAACATAGTGGCTCCTTTTTTTGTCCTGGTTCCTTGCTATTCAATGTGTAACCCATGGACCAGTGACATAGAAAGCAAGATCTCTAGATGATGGTTTGTATGTTGACATTGAGAAGCAAAGTGCAGATTCTGTTTCAGAAGGTCTAGAATGGAACCTGAAATTCTTCATTTAACTCCCAGGTAATGGTGGTATAGCTGGTCCACAGACAACACTTTGAGTAACAAAGACCTAGATTCCTCTTTTGCCCTTGTCTTCTCTGAAAGTGAAAGAGCAGGGGAGGCTCCCTAGAGGTTAGCGTATGTACACACACACACACACACACACATAATGAGGACTATAGGACTATGTCCTGGCTGTTCAGTGGATACTTGCTCTGTCTGTGCAGAAAGCTGAAGAGTGAGAAGACTTAAAGCTGTGTTCCCACCTCTCCAACCACTTGCTCATTTCAGTGATGAAAGCATCAGTTTCTCAGTCACCAAATGGAATTGGTTCCTTAGACATTTTTTGCCCTGGCTCTGCCTCTATTCTTGTTGCTTTTATTCTCAGACACTTCTCATCTATCCCCTGCCTTCTTGTCTCTGGTCCCCTTTCCCTCTAGTTCACTGCCTGTCACCCAATTCTTCTTACCCAAGTCCAATTTAAAATCATTGGACATGTGGGCTCCAAGGGAGAGTGAGTGGGCAGAGAAAGATTCTCCTCAAGGCCCAGGTGGGCCTTCAAACTTCCCTTACTCTGAAACTATACTGGCCTGCGAGGAGTAGCATTATTATTCCCCAGGAAACAGGCTCAGAGACATTGGGTGACTTGTCCAAGGTCACACAGTGAGGAAGTCAGAGTTTAGATACAAATCCACATCTCTCTAGTTTCAAAGCCTGGATATGATCCCTTCATCTTACTCAGGGGGAAGATGAAGATTAGGTGACTTAAGGTCATTCAGGGAGTCAGGGATGGGATTGAGACTGCAAACCCCCTTCTTCTGACACTTTAAATTTTCATTCGGTAGCTCCTCTGCTCAGAAGCCTTCAGAGAAACCCTCTTGCCTATAGAGTTGAGATTTCTGAGTCTGACAGCCAAGGCTGTCATGGTGCCTGTGACTCAGCTCGGCTTCTCCTTCTTCCCCAGCACTTTACTTGGCATGTGGAGGTGCTAGACTCTCTCTCTTTTCCTTACCTGCCAGTTGGGTTTTTCCATGAATCCTGTTCCTCCCTTGCCTCAGTCATGCCTTAGAATTCCCCTACCACAGTACCTCTGCGCTCTTGGGTATTTTCTAGGCCTCAAACACCAGGGCACTCTACCTGCCTCTCAGAATCTTTCTCATGCTTCCAGAGCATGGGTTCTCACCCCTCCCTCCAGGAAGCTCCCCCCCCCCACCCCAGGTCCCTGCTTGGCCTGAAAGGGAAGTCAAATATGGCTGCCTAATTCTCCATTCACTATTTCTATTACTTTCTAGATCTTATCTTTATAAGTGAACTCTAAGCTCTTGGAGGGCAGGACTGTCTGTGTCTTATTCTTTTCTTTATCATTTGCAATACCAGCATTTTCTTTTATTCTTTCATTTATTTCTTAAAGACTGAATATTCATTCTCTGCCAGGCTTGATACTAGGTGTTGGGGCAGCAGAGGGAACACAAATATGGTCTAGTATATTCTAGTAGATTTAAGGCAACAGGGAAGTCCAATGACATAAGATTGGCAAATTGACTTTGGGCCCAGGCCAGTAGAAATATGTGTGAAAATGATTGGGGAACAGGCAGCGCCTGCCTATGCCTAGAACAGATAAGGAAGAAAATCAGGCTGGCGGATGCTGGAGGCCTGCTTCAAGAGCTGTGGGGAGAAATGTGAGAAGGAGATAGAGTATTGTCTGCTTTTTCCAAAATGAGTGCCTAGAAGGGGAAGTGGCAATTATGGTCCTGATGAAAACAATATCTCCAGTTGTTACCTGAAACAATAGGATCTGGGGGTGTGATTCTCAGAGGCGGGTGATGTAATGGGAATAGCACTAAACTAAGCTTTCTAGCCCTCAAATTCCATGACCCTGTGACCTGAGTTCTGGCTTCAGCTCCACCTGTTGTTCACTATCAGACTTGGCCAGCTCCATTCCCCTGGCTTACCCTCAGTTTCATCCCCTCTGACATGGCAGGATGTGGAGTGGGGTGGTGAGTGAGGAGCTTGGACTCAGGGACTGCAAGCTTCCTCTGAGCTCTTGACATTCTTGGCATGCAACAGGAAAAGAAGCACAGATTAGAAAGGCTCTACTGGAGGTCGAGACTGGAGGCAGGGAGGCTGGTGGGGAGGCCAAGGCAGCAATGCCAGTGAGATTAGAGTGGGAGAGAGCCTGAGCAAAGGCAGGGGTGACAGATTGGTGACATATTTAGGAGGAAATGGAACTGACAGGAACTGTCAACTGACCAGATGGTAGGGATGAAGGAGGAGGAACCAAAGAGGACGGAGATTTGGCTGTGTCCTAAGAGGCCTGAGGGAGAGGAATCTTGGGTCCCAGACCTAACACTGCCAACAAACTTCCATGTGGCCTTAGGGCCTCTTTCTGTGTCTCAGTTGCCACATCTGCACAGTAAAGGGATGGCTCTGATGCTCCCTAAACCCCTCCCTGACCCCTAACAACTATAACTAATTAGGGAACGCTGTGAGTTTCCAAATTAGTCTTCAGCTTGTTAGAAGTTTGTAGGAAAATTCCGGACTCTTACATAGGAAGCTGGGGTCTCTGGTAGAGCTTATAACTATAGTGGCTTGGTGGGGAGGTAAGGACAGTGACTGAGGCCACAAGTGGGGCTACCAGGAGAGCCCCTGGGGACTTTCCTCTGAGTTGAAGCCCAAGAGTGGTCAGTCCTTAAAAACGGACTTACTTCTTGACCTGAGGACCTGGCCTTGGCAGTATTTTAAAGGAGATATTTAAAGATCCCAGATCCCAAAAGAATACAAATGGCACAGTATTCTGCATGGTGTTGGAGCCATTTTTTGCTGGTTCATTAACTCATTTCATCCTCACAGAAACCCCCATTTCACAGATGAGGACAGGCACAGAGAGGCTGAGTGGGTGGTCTCGATCACATAGCTAAAGAACAAAAGAACAGGCAAAGCTATTTCTAGGGCAGCAAGCCACAGTGCTATTAGCAGTGTCTGTAACTGTCACAATCACAGCTATTTTCATACCACATTCTGGTTGTTGCAGGTATCTCAAAAAATCATCTATGCTCATCACCTCTTCAAAATGATAGTAGTCATTAGATCCACCGCTTGATTGTGTTGTATTGAATGTGTTAATCAAGAAGCACATAGGACTGTATTGTAAATTGCATCTCAATATACAGTAATCAGTTTCCTTTATAATCCCAGGTAACTTATCTAATACGTTTAGAAGCGGTTTTTGAAATATGCAATAAATCATTATTAACTGTAGCCACCTTTGTTGTGCAATAGGACACCATTCTAATGTGGAGACAAAGCTGAGCATTGTGGTCTCAGAAGGAAACAAGCCTGTGTGCTGCTCTTTGGGGACAACAAGGAAGGAGGGAGAAACTCAGAGATCATGCCCTGCTCTGCAGACAGGATGAAAAAGAACAGAAACCCAGGCATGGGGCGGAGGGAGGTGGGCAGCTTTAAGCTTTAGGAAGGAGTGGGAGCTGGAGCCTGCAGTAAGAAAGAGCTATGGGGAAGGCACCACAGCCAGAGGCTGCCCCAGGCCCTGCCAGGACAATGCCTAAGTGGTTTTCCTGCAGAAGGAAATGGGAAATATGGAGGTAAGGGGGAGATATGGATGTACTCACGGCCTCTTTCTGCACCCTCAAGTAGCAGATCCTGATAAGTTGTTAAAACCTTGTAAGAAACATGGAAGACTGTCTGTTCGACCTTCTCCCTTGGCACACATACAAAATGACTCCCCATCTCTCATAAGATTATATCCGGATTCCACCATCACCCAAGCCAGCAGAAAGTTTCACCTCTGATCTCTGTAAATATCTGCTAGCCAGAGCAGTACAGCATGCCAGGGTCAGACACCAGTTCTCCAAATGTGCTGCCTTTTGCTGTAAGAGAAGACGTTAGCAACCTGGGAGCTGGGCAGGGCTGGAATGATGATCTTTTCAATATGTCAAGAAGGGAAATTTCGAGAGGAGAAGAGAAAGTGGCTGGCCTCTGGTGCCACAAGGAGTAGCAGAAGAGCCAGGACTCCCTGTCCAGTGCTCCCCTCCCTACACACCCTGAAACTTCAGCTTTGGTCCCTAATCTGCCAGTGTCAGGAAACTGGCCCACTTCCCACTACAGCCCAGTGGCTCTGACAGGGTCTCTCATGATATCCAGCAGAGATCTTGGGTCAGCTGCTCTGAAGAAACTTCCAGTAAGGCTCCAGCTTGGAGCCTGGATCAGGAGTTGAGGCATGGGGCATTTTGAATTTTGTGCATATGTTGCCTCCCCCCCATCTTTTGCTCCTGGATATCTTTTGGCCAGGTGGGATTTTCCTCACTCCCCACCTCCAAAGTGGAGACTATGTCTTTAAGAAAGGACGAGTCAGAGCCACAGGGATCAGTTTCAAGCAGCCCTCAGAAGGCAAATCTGGATTGAGTTTAGGAAGAAAAAAGAAGGGGTTAGCTTTGGTCCTGCCTCTTTTCCTTTCTCTCATTTGCTCGTCTCTCCTCCGGACTTTGTCTGGAAATTTGGTGAACTTGGCCAGGAGGTTCCAGAGCTCAGGGCCTTCCCCAGCAGCCTTGTCCTCTCACCTGGTCCCTCCTTCAGCTCCTGAGCACACAGTTTGGAGGACAGCTGGACAAGTGGCTGGAATGAATAGGTACGTGGTCTGGACATTTTAACCTTCACCCTGTCAGGGAGGTCCGGGGAGTGTCCAGCACAGACCCTGTGGGAGGTAGAAGGGGACTCCTAAGACTTCCGAGAACCTTGGCAACTGAGGCAGGAAAGAGATGGGTGGGCTTTGGTGTTGGTGACTCCACTAGGGGTTCTGTTTTCAGGGTTAGAAAGAGGCTTGGTCAGTGCAGCCTGGCCTACCTCCACCCTTGTGAGTTGCCTACCAAACCCATGATGGGTGGGAGTTCAGGAGTGTGAAGTGTTGAGTTTGCTGCTGCTGCTGCTAGAGGAATTGAGGACAGAAGGGTATTAGGAACCCTATGAGAAAAGCAGACGGCAACATGTCCAGCCCCAGCCATCTGTTACTCTGGTGGTGTGGAACCACTCAGCTAAGGTGAATGGGATTCAGTCTGCTCCATCTGCACGTGCGGTGAGCTAGGAGCCACTTAAAGTCTTCCTGGGCTTGTTTTCAACTTTGTTGGTTGACTACAAGTAAGGCTTTTAGTTTTTAAGGACTTCAGTTTGCACTAGAGAAAATGACTTAATGCTACTTAGCTGAAAGGGGGAAGCACAAAGGAAGAGGTAGAGAAGGCAAAAACGGTTTGTGATAGAGATTCAAGGAAAGCTTGAGATTTCTGTAAGCTCAAGGATGTATTCCCCCCCATGCTTCAGGATTAATTAATTCATTATTTGTGTATTTACTCAGCAAACATCTGTAAAGTGCCTATTGGTGCCCATCACTAGTGTCAGAGAACCAGCAATCCAGTATGGCAGCAGGTCCTTCCACATGACTTCCTTCCCCAGATCTCTATTCCTCCCTTTCCCTCACCCCCCAGCTGATTGGAAACTAGCTTCTCATGTACTGAGGTGACATAGTAAGGTCATGATAGTGCTGACATTGTCGGCACTAGAGTGGGTACATCTCACTTGACAACACTCTCTCTTGAAAGAGATTTGGGCCTGGGTCCCAAACATTACCTCAGCCACTGGGAAGGATTTTGAAGGTCAGGAAACAACAGGGATCCATAAGTTCAGCCTAATCTCTCCCTGACAGAAGGGGTGGCCCAGGCCTTCTTTGGACATTGTGGGTAGAGCTGGGCCCCTGTTTGGGTCCTCAGCGTCATATGTGGGCCAAGCGTTGTTTGGATTTGCCAAGAGCATCTAAGGACTCTGGTCTTTGTAATTTAAGCAAGTTGTCATAACTTGGGCAGGAGGCATCCTGGGATCTCAGCCACCTGGCTGTTGGGGAAGGGATAGGGTTAGCCTAATGCATACAGAGGAAGGACAGTGAGACAGACCAGTGCCAACGCCTGTTCACTCTGTTCTCACCCTGCTCAGGCAGAAATGGGAGTGGCACAGCCAATGGGTGAGCTTCGTGACTTCAGCTCAGAGGGCTGAATTGGCCTGCTCAAAGGTGCCGCCACCCTACTTAAAAACAAATCCTCATAGCCCAGCTACCACTGCACTCAGTGTTTGCAGTTCAGCTGGACTTATCTAAGGGGTTACTTGTGAGCCTGGAAAAGGGATGGGGAATAGGCCATGATGTCATGAGGCTATGACAGGGACACTTTACTAACTTATCCTTGTTCACCCTTCCAATCCCACTGTGGCTGCTCCTGCCTCTTCAGGAAGGGATACCACCAAGCTCAACTGCCCATTCCTGCAGGTCGGCCTGCTGCCCTCTCACATGCTCTGCCCACTTCTTGGATTGCCGGGCTCTGGCTGCAACCCCTCAGAGCTCCTGTCATTCCTTTGCATAATAAAGCAGCTACCCCAAGCAAGTGGTTCAGAAGGGTGGTTGGGGGAGGGAGGGGTGGAGAAAGTGTTGGAAAAGTTTGAATGCTTGCCAGCAGCTGGGCCTTCCCGTCTAGGGTGACTTCATGAAAGAAGCCCTGGAAAGATTGATCCCTCTCCCTTGTGAGGGTGCATTTTTGAGAATTACTTTGTTTTCCTCTCCATTTTCTCTGCAAGTCTGATTGGGGAGGGGTGCTAAAGGTTATGTGTACTATTGAAAAAAAAAGTAGAGAAAACCACCACTTAAATGTAAAGCTGAGTAATTCCAGGAAAAGAATCCAAGAGAATGAGGTTTCTGCCCAAGTATGGGAAAATATCCATCCATCTCCCCACTTAATCAGAAAAATGATCTGCTGAGTAGTGAGTCATGCTGCCTGTCAGCAAATAGTGCTGACCCTAGCCACAGAGCCAGGAATAACAGAGGTGAGAGATGACAGTAGCTATGACGAAGAAAATACATGAAGGGAGCTGGATTCCTGCTGCCAGCAGCTGTTTGGCCCACCTTTGCCCCCTCCTGTGCAATAGAAAATACACTGGACTGGGCTGTGTCATTGGTGACACTGATCAATACCACTGGGTTTCATCCATGCATTCTGATAAGTAGGGTCTCTGTAGGGGGCACTCAGAATCAGTCACAGCTTGTGCACAGTCTGGGAGTTCTTTTTATTGAGGAAAGCATATATACAGTAGATTACATTAAGCACACTGTAAATGTACAGTTCAGTGAAGCTGTGTGTGTGTGTGTATGCATACATCTGTGTGTAACCACCACTCAGATCAAAACATAGAATATTTGCAGCACCCCAGAAGCCAGGCTTTTTCCCCTTCCATTTGGCTTCTTTATTTACACTCACCAAGTGCTGCAATCAAATGTTTGTGGTCAGCAGCATGCTGGCAAATGTTTAACAACCAGTTCTGGTGTGTGTAAACTACAACCTTCTTTGCAGCTTTTGCCAATTTTGTGGTATAAATATTCCTGCCATGGCTTATTTCAAGCTACCAACAGTTTAACAACTGGCTCACCAAATTATGAAAATTTAAAAATTGGCTCTGGTGAGCCAGGCAGACAGGCTCCAGCACACCACCGGTTGTAACAAAGGATTAAAGACAGCCAAATCCACCCATCTACCCAGCACAGGTAGGAGTGGGCTCCCAAATACTCGCGGGTCCAGCCCCCTTAGTGAGGAGAGAATCATTCACAGGATTTAAAGTGATCTCCAGGTACTCTCCAAGATGACCAAATAGACACAACTCCGGCACACAACACCTAGCGAGAGAGACGCAGAAATCCAGAGATCTCCTAGCTCCAGCCAAGGTACCAGGTGCATTTCAACACGTCTGGTCCAACGGTGAGCAAAGCCCATTCAGGGCACACCAAGGCAGGGAGGGGTGCCACTTCACCCAGAAAAAGTGCATGTGACTGGCAAGTCAGAGGCTCCCCTTCTGGCACTCCGGTCCAGATACAGCGCTTCCCCTAAAGCCTCAGGAATACACAGAAAGGGAATCTTTGCCAGTCAAGCGCTGGGAATCACAAGCGCGGAGCTGAATAATAATCCAGGCTGGTGTCCTGGATTGGCGCACAGACCTAAACAGATGCATAAGCCCAAAAGAGGGCTGGGAGAGCCTGCGGACTGAGCTATTGCCCCCTCCCCCCGCCTGGAGAGAGACGGAGCTGTAAGCGGGAGCAGCTGGGCAGGCCTCTACCCCATGAGTGGAGAGAGAGGAAGCTTAAAGGGGGAGACAGCAGGCCGGGTGCGGCTGGGTGGGTCCCTACCCTCCCCCACAAACCCCAGAGGGCTGACGCTCTGACTCTAGCGGGTTGCACAGCAAGTGCCACAGTCTGAGCTGAACCCTGAATGATCCAGCCCAGTGGAGAAAGGGCACAACCCACCATTAGAGGGGTGGGACTGGCATACATGTTTTAACAAAAAACACAGGAAGCCTATGTAGCAATGGGACTTCATTCTTGACCACCCAGCAGTGCTGCCAGGTCAGTGGAAGAGGCAGGCCTAAACCCCCAGTGTAAACAAAAAAGACACAGGAAGCTTCCCTAGTAACCTGAAGGAGTCCCTAGAAACCCAGTAGCACCTCCACAGGCAGACAAGCAACTTCATCAAGCAGCTCCCTGAGACCACAGCCACGTAAATCCACAAAAATAGGAAAAAAACAGCACAAAAAGATGAAACCATCAAACACCAGAACACCTCTTCTCCTTCAAGGGATCACAACTCCTCAGTAACACGGGAACACAACATGACCGAGAAGGAGTGCCACGAATTGACAGAAACAGGCTTCAGAAAGTGGATAATAACAAAATTTTCTGAGCTAAAGGAACACGTTCTAACTCAATGCAAAGAAACTAAAAACCTTGAAAAAAGATTCGACAAAATGCTAACTAGAATAACCAGCTTAGAGAAGAACATAAACGACTTGATGGAGTTGAAAAACACAGCACGAGAACTACGTGAAGCGAACACAGGTTTTAATAACCAAATTGATCAAGCAGAAGAAAGGATATCAGAGATTGATGATCAACTCAATGAAATAAAAAGAGAAGGCAAGACAAGCGAAAAAAGAGTGAAAAGAAATGAACAAAGCCTCCAAGAAATATGGGATTATGTGAAAAGACCTAATCTATGCTTGATCAGTGTACCTGAATATATGGGGAGAATGGATCGAAGCAGGAAAACACGGTCCAGGATATTATCTAGGAGAACTTCCCAAGCCTAGCAAGGCAGTCCAACATTCAAATTCAAGAAATACAGAGAACTCCACAAAGATATTCCTCAAGAAGAGCAACCCCAAGTCACATAATCATCAGATTCACCAGGACTGAAATGAAGGAAAAAATGCTAAGGGCAGCCAGATAGAAAGGTCAGGTCACCTACAGAGGGAAGCCAATCAGACTCACAGCAGATCTCTCAGCAGAAACCCAACAAGCCAGAAGAGAGTGGGGGCCAATATTCAACATCATTAAAGAAAAGAACTTTCAACCCAGAATCTCATATCCAGCCAAACTAAGCTTCGTAAGTGAAGGAGAAATAAAATCCTTTATGGACAAGCAATTACTGAGAGATTTCGTCACCACCAGACCTGCCCTACAAGAGCCTCTGAAAGAAACACTAAGAATGGAAAGGAACAAGTTCCAGTCACTGCAAAAGCAAACCAGTTGGCAAAGACCAAAAATGAAATGAAGAAAATGAGTCAACTAATGGGAAAGGAAACCAGCCAGTAACAAAATGGCAGGATCAAATTCACACATAACAATATTAACATTGAATGTAAATGGCCTAAATGCTCCAATCAAAAGACATAGACTAGCAAATTGAATAAAAAGTCAAGACCCATCAGTGTGCTGTATTCAGGAAACCCATCTCACATACAAAGACACACATAGACTCAAAATAAAGGGATGGAAGAAGATTTACCAAGCAAATGGAGAACAAAGAAAACAGGGGCTGCAATCCTAGTCTCTGATAAAATGGACTTCAAACCAACAAAGATCAAAAGAGACATAGAAGGACACTAAATAATGGTAAAAGGTTCAATCCAACAAGAAGAGCTAACTATCCTAAATATATACGCCCCAACACACGGGCACCCACATACATAAAGCAAGTTCTTAACAACCTAAAACGAGATTTAGACTCCCGCACAACAATAGTGGGAGACTTCAACACTCCACTGTCAATATTAGACAGATCAACAAGACAGAAAATTAACAAGGACATCCAGGACATTAAGGCAGAACTGGACCAAGCGGACCTAATAGACATATACAGAATGCTGCACCCTAAATCCACAGAATATGCAGTTTTCTCAGCACCACATTGCACTTACTCTAAACTTGACCACATCATTGGAAGCAAATCACTCCTCAGCAAATGCAAAAGAACAGAAATCATAACAAACAGTCTATCAGATCACAGCGCAATCAGACTAGACCTCAGGATTAAGAAACGCACTCAAACCCCTATAACCACTTGGAAACTGAACAACTTGCTTCTGCGTGTCAACTGGATAAACAATGAAATGAAGGCAGAAATAAAGATGTTCTTCGAAACCAATCGGAATGAAGACACAACTTACCAGAATCTCTGGGACACCTTTAAAGTAGTGTCAAGAGGAAAATTTATAGCAATAAATGCCCACATGAGAAACAAGGAAAGATCTAAAATTGACACTCTATCATCAAAATTGAAAGAGCTAAAGGAGGAAGATCAAAAAAACTCAAAAGCTAGCAGAAGACAAGAAATAACTAAGATCAGATCAGAACTGAAGGAGATAGAGACACACACACAAAAAAACCCTTCAAAAAATCAATAAATCCAGGAGCTGGTTTTTTAAAAAAGATCAACAAAATAGACTGCTAGCCAGATTAATAAAAAAGAAAAGGGAGAAGAATCAAATAGATGCAATAAAAAACGATAACAAGGATATCACCACTGATCCCACAGAAATACAAACTACCATCAGAAATTACTACAAACAGCTCTATGCACATAAACCAGTAAACCAGGAAGAAATGGATAAATTCCTAGACACTTGTACTCTACCAAGACTAAACCAGGAGGAAGTTGAAACCCTGAATAGACCAATAACAAAGGGCTGAAGTAGAGGCAGCAATCAATAGCCTACCAACCAAAAAAAGTCCAGGTTCAGATAGGTTCACAGCCGAATTCTACCAGACATACAAAGAGGTGCTGGTTCCATTCCTTCTGAAACTGTATCAAACAATACAAAAGGAGGGAATCCTCCCTAACTCATTTTATGAGACCAACATCATCCTGATACCAAAGCAAGGCAGAGACTCAACTAAAAAAGAAAACTTCAGGCCAATATCCATGATGAACATCAACGCAAAACTCTTCAATAAAATACTGGCAAACAGATTGTAACAGCACATCAAGAAGCTTATCCATCACAACCAAGAAGGCTTCATCCCGGGGATGCAAGGCTAGTTCAACATATGCAAATCCATAAACGTAATCCATCACATAAACTGAACCAAAAACCAAAACCACATGATTATCTCAATAGATACAGAGAAGGCCTTCAACAAAATTCAACAGCACGAGAAGGCCTTCAACAAAATTCAACAGCACTTCATGTTAAAAACTCTCAATAAACTAAGTATCGAAGGAACGTATCATAAAATGATAAAAGCTATATATGACAAACCTACAGCCAATATCATATGGAACGGGCAAAAGCTGGAAGAATTCACTTTGAAATCAGGCACTAGACAAGGATGCCCTCTCTCACCACTCCTATTCAATATAGTATTGGAAGTTCTAGCCAGAGCAATCAGGCAAGAAAAAGAAATAAAGGGTATTCAATTAGGAAAGGAGGAAGTCAAACTGTCTCTATTTGCAGATGACATGATTGTATATCTAGAAGGCCCCATCATCTCAGCCCAAAATCTTCTCAAACGGATAAGCAACTTCGGCAAAGTCTCAGGATACAAAATCAATGTGCAAACATCACAAGCATTCCTATATACCAATAACAGACAAACAGAGAGCCAAATCAAGAGTGAACTCCCATTCACAATTGCTACAAAGAGAATAAAATACCTAGGAATACAACTAATAAAGGATGTAAACGACCTCATCAAGGAGAACCACAAACCACTGCTCAAACGAAATAAGAGAGGACACAAACAGATGGAAAAACACTCCATGCTCATGGTTAGGAAGAATTAATATTGTGAAAATGGCCATACTGCCCAAAGCAATCTATAGATTCAATGCTGTCCCCATGAAGCTACCAATGACCTTCACAGAACTTGAAAAAACCACTTTAAACTTCATATGGAATCACAAGAGAGCCTGCATAGCCGAGACAATCCTAAGCAAAAAGAACAAAGCCGGAGGCGTCGCACTGCCAGACTTCAAACTATACTACAAGGCTACAGTAATCAAATCAGCATGGTACTGGTACCAAAACAGAGACATAGACCAATGGAACAGAACAGAGGACCCAGAAGCAACACCACACATCTACAACCATCTGGTCTTTGACCAATCTCACAAAAACAAGCAATGGGGAAAGGACTCCATGTTTAATAAATGGTGTTGAGAAAACTAGCTAGCAATGTGCAGAAAGCAGAAACTGGACCCCTACCTGTCACCTTACACTAAAATTAACTCCAGGTGGATTAAAGATTTAAGCATAAAACCTAACACCATAAAAACATTAGAAGAAAAAATAGACAAAACCATCCAGGACATAGGCATAGGCAAGGACTTCATGACTAAAACACCAAAAGCAATGGCAATAAAAGCCAAGACAGACAAATGGGATCTAATTAAAATTCAGAGCTTCTGTACAACAAAAGAAACCATAATTAGAGCGAATCAGCAACCAACAGAATGGGAAAAAAATTTTGCAATCTACCCATCTGACAAAGGCTAATATCCAGAATCTACAAAGAACGAAAACAGATATACAAGAAAAAAATGAACAACCCCATTCAAAAGTGGGAGAAGGATATGAACAGACACTTTTCAAAAGAAGACATATATGAGGCCAACAAACATGAAAAATGCTCATCATCACTAGTCATTAGAGAAATACAAGTCAAAACTACATTGAGATATCATCTCACACCAGTTAGAATGGTGATCATTAAAAAGTCTGGAGACAAGAGATGCTGGAGAGGATGTGGAGAAATAGGAACACTCTTACACAGCTGGTGGGAGTGTAAATTAGTTCAACCATTGTGGAAGACAATGTGGCGATTTCTCAAGGATCTAGAAATAGAAATTCCATTTGATCCAGCAGTCCCATTACTGGGTATATACCCAAAGAACTATAAATCTTTCTACTTTAAAGACACATGCACACATATATTCATTACAGCCCTGTGTACAATAGCAAAGACCTGGAACCAACCCAAATGCCCATCAATGATAGACTGGACAAAGAAAATGTGGTACATAGACACTGTGGAATACTACACAGCCATAAAAAACGATGAGTTCGTGTCCTTTGTGGGGACTTGGATGAATCTGGAAACCATCATTCTCAGCAAACTGACACAAGAACAGAAAGCCAAACACTGCATGGTCTCACTCATAGGTGGGTGTTGAACAATGAGAACATGTGGACTCAGGGAGAGGAGCTTCACACACTGGGGGCAGTTTGGGGGATAGGGGAGAGACAGTGGGGAGTGGGGAAGGTGGGGAGGGATAACATGGGGAGAAATGTCAGATATAGTATGCACCTAAAGTAAAATAAAAATATAAATAGAAATTTACAAAAAAATAAAAATAAAAATAAAATGATCCCTAGCTTCTTTTATCCATGCAGCAGACATTGATTGTGTCCATACCTTGTGGCAAGCTCTAAGGTCACAAACATGAGTAAATCATGGTTCTATTCCTCAAGGAGCTTACATAATTTAACACTCAGAAGGACAGGCAGACATGTGAAGGTATGTGTGCAATAAAGAGTTCTAGGGGCTGCGTAGGAGACTACATGGGACTTATTGAGGACACCAAGGAGGGCTCATTTCTGTCTTTGAATCAGAAATACATCTCTTATTCCACTTTGCTTTGGGAGGTGTCTTGGGGCTAAGGAAAAGAGTATCAGACTCCTACACACTTTGTTTTGGTTCCTGGTTCCACGTCTTCTATGCTGTATGATCTTGGGCAGGTCATTTAACCTCTCTGAGCCTCAGGTCCCATATCTATAGAATGAGGGTAATAGTAGTACTTACCTTACACAGCTATTGTAAGTATTAAATGAGATATTTCATGTGTAGCACTTAGCACACATAAGCAGCTATTAATTATTAGCTTCAATTAGGAATTACGAGCTTCAGTTAGGGATTATTAACAACTAGCTTGGACAAGCTTTGAAACTCTCTAGGACTCATTTTATCTATAAAATGGGACTAAAGTGCCAACCTTGTCAGTGTTGTCATGAGAATTAAATTAGACCATGTATGTGAATTATCTGGCCCACAGCTGGTTCTCAGCAAATGCTGGTTTTCTTCCTTTCCTGCTTTCTCTCTCCTTTCCAACATACTAGCTTAAGACCTCTTTTGGGAAAAAAAAAAAAAAAAAAAAAGCTCAGCTCTGACATGCCAGGAAATAAATATATCAAGTGAACACATTAACCTTTTTTAAAAGCTTTTTGTTTTGAAATTTTAGAATCATGGGAAGTTGGAAAAAAATTTACAAGGTGGATCCTGTGACCCTTTACTCAGTTTTACAATGTTGACATCTCACACAACTGGGAAAGTTGGTCCAATCCGCAAAGCATTTTACATGTCATGTATTCTGTATATGAGTGTGTATATCATTTCAAACAACTTTATTGCATGTGTAGATTTGTATAACCATCACAATTGAGATGCATAACTTCAGGTAATTGGCCATTGAAGTAAATAATAGTAATAATAATAAAAAGGAGATGCAGAACTGTTCTGTCACCACAAAGATCTTCCTCATGTTACCTCTGAGCGTTTGTATCCATCCACTACTCACTCTCCTCATCAGCTAACCTCTGGCAAGCAAGAGCCTATTCTTCATCTATATGATTTTCTTAATTTCAAGAATGTTATGTAGGCCGGGCGTGGTGGCTCATACCTGTAATCTCAGCACTTTGGGAGACAAAGGTGGGCAGATTACCTGAGGTCAGGAGTTCAAGACCAGCCTGGCCAACATGGTGAAACCCCATCTCTACTAAAAATATAAAAATTACTGCAGCGTGGTGGCACTTGCCTGTAGTCCCAGCTACTCAGGAGGCTGAGGCAGGACAATTGCATGAACCAGGGTGGCAGATGTTACAGTGAGCTGAGATCACACCACTGCACTTCAGCCTGGGTGACAGAGCAATACTCTGTCTCAAAAAAAAAAAAGTTATATAAAGGAATTAATATTGTATGTAACCTTTCTGGATTATCTTTTTCATTCAGCACAATTTTCGTGAGATCCTTGCAAGTTGCTGCATCTATCAATAGTTTGTCCCCATTGATTGTTGAGTAGTATTCCATGGGGGTGAATGTACTGTTGTTTGTTTAACCATTCGCCTGTTGAAGAATATCTGGGTTGTTTCTAAGTCTGGGCCTGTTGTGAATAAAGCTTCTATGAACATTTGCACAACAGGTTTGTGTGTAAACATAACTTTTCATTTCTCTAGGATAAACAACCAAGAGTGCAATTACTGAGTTGTATGGTAATTGAATGCTTAGTTTTTAAAGGAATTGGCAAACTATTTTCCAGAATGACTGTACCATTTCACATTTCCTTCTCCAATGTATGAGTGTTCAAGTTTCTTGGTATCCTCACCAGCATTTGGCGTGGTCACTAATTTTTAGAAAATTTTAGGCCGGGCATGGTGACACATGCCTGTAATGCCAAGATTTTGGGAGGCCGAGGCAGGTGGATCACAAGGTCAGGAGATTGAGACCAACCTGGGCAACATGGTGAAACCCTGTCTCTACTAAAAAAAAAAAAAAAAAAAAAAAAATAGCCGGGTGTGGTGTTGCGCACCTGTAGTCCCAGCTACTCGGGAGGCCAAGGCAGGTGAATCTCTTGAACCTAGGAGGCAGAGGTTGCAGTGAGCCGAGATCATGCCACTGCACTCCATCCTGATGACAGAGCAAGAGTCTGTTTCAAAAATAAATAAATAAATAAAAATAAAAATAAAAAGCATTTAGCCATTCTGATAGGTGTATAGTAATATCACATTGTGGTCTTAACCCACATTTCCCTGATTGCTAATGATGTTGACCATCTTTTCATGCATTTATTTGTCATCTGAATATCCTCTACAGTGAAATGTCTGTGCCTGACTTTTGCCCATTTTCTAATTGGATTGTTTCTTTGTTTTTTACTGTTGAGTTTTGAGAGTGCTTTGCGTATTCTGGATACTAGTCTTTGTTGGATATATGGTTTGCTTTCTCCCACTCTGAAGCTTGTCTTTTCATTCTCTTCACATGGGCTTTTGTAGAAAAGCAAAACATTTTAATTTTGATGCGGTTCAACTGATTAATTTTCCTTTTAATGGTTTGTCCTTTCAGTGTTACATCTAAGAGTTCTTTGCCTGGTCCTAGATCCCAAAGATTTTTCTCTTGGTTTTTTTTTTCTCTAAAAGTTTTATACTTTTGAGTTCATTTTTTTGTATGGTATGAGGTTTTTTGTTGTTGTTGTTGTTTTTGTTGTTTGCCTGTGGATGTCAATTGCTTCAGTATCATTTGTTTAAAAGGTTATTCTTCCACAATTGAATTGCTGTTGAACCTTTGTCAAAATTCAGTTGGGGTCAGGCATTATGGTTCAGACCTGTAATCCCAATACTTTGGGAGCCCAAGGTGGGAGGATCACTTGAGGTCAGAAGTTTGTAACCATCCTGGACAACATAGAGAGACCCCATCTCTACAAAAAATTTTTTTTGAATTAGCTGAACATGATGGTGCATGCCCATAGTCCTAGCTACTCAGGAGGCTGAGGCAGGAAGATCACTTGAGCCCAGGAGTTCAAGGCTGCAGTGAGCTATGATCACACCACTGCACTCTAGCCTGGGCAACAGAGTAAAACCCTGCTCTTAAAAATAAATAATAAAATTAATCAATCCATCAGTTGGGCATATTTTGTAGGTCTACTTCTGGATTTTCTGTTATGTTTCAGTGATCTGTGTATCTATCTCTCCACCAATACCACATAGTGTTGATGAGCGTAGCTATATAGTAGACTTCAGCCCTGAGTAATTCCTCCCATTATTTTCCTTTTTCAAGATTGTTCTAGCTATTCTAGGGCCTAGTGCCTTTCCACATAAATTTTAGAATATAGTTGTTTATATCTATTTAAAAAACAACTTGTGGGATTTTGATAGGAATTGTGTGAAACCTATAAATCAATCTGGGAAGAATTGACTTCTTTAATATGTTGAGGCTTCCAATCCACGAACATAGTATGTCTCTCCTTTATTTAGGCCCTCTTTGATTTGTTTCCCCAGCATTTAGTCATATTCAGCATAGAGATTCTGTACAAGTTTTACACATAAGTGTTTTATTTTCTTTGGAACAACTTTAAATGGTATTATGTGTTTTTAATTTGGTTCCCACTTGGTTAATGCCAGTATATAGAAACACAATGGTCTTTTCTGTGTTGATCTTGTATAGTGCAACCTTGCTGAACTCATATATTAGTTCTAAGCATTTTTGCACAGATTGCTTGGGGTTTTCTATGTAGATAATTATGTCGTCTGCAAATAGGGACAGTTTTATTCCTTCCTTTCCAATTTGTATGCCTTTTATTTCTTTTCTGGCTTATTGCACCAGCTAGAGTTTCCAGTATTATGTTGAATAAGAGTGGTGAGAGTAGACATCCTTATCTTCTTCCTAATCTCCGGGAGAAAATAGTCGGACTTCCACCATTAAGTTTAATGTTAGCTGTAGGGTTTTGTTTTTGTTTTTTGTTTTGTTTTGTTCTTTATCAAGTTGAGGAAGTTCCCCCACTCTTCCTAGTTTTCCAAGAGTTTCTGTCATGTGTGGGTGATTCGTTTTATGGCCTAAGATATAGTTTGCCTTGGTGAATGGTGTATGAGTGCTTGAAAAAAACTGTATTCTGCTTTTGTTGAGTGGAGGGTTCTATGTATGTCAGTTACATCCCATGGATTGATTGTGTTGTTGAATTCTTTCTCTTTGATAATTTTCTGTCTAGTATGTCTATCAATTACTGCAAGTGGGGTGTTGAAGAACCCAACTCTAATTGTGGATTCATCAATTTGTCCTTTCAGCTCTCCCAGTTTTTGCTATTTTGTATTGCCTTCATGCCTGTTACTTGAACGTTTTTAGAATTCCATTTTGATGTATCTATAGAGTCTTTAAGTGTATCTCTTTGTATAGCTTTGTTGTAAGTATTGCATTATATATACATCTTGTCATAGTTGCTGGTGTTGTTATTTTACCTATTTGAGTCAAGTGCAGAAACTTTATCTCCCTTTATGCCCTTTTAGACTCCCTTATTTATAATTATCTTACTTGATTTTGCTCACCTTCTTGAATGTGGAGGTTTGTGTCTTTTACCAAATTTGGGAAGTTTTTAGCCTTTCATTAATCAAATACTTTTTCAGTCTCATTTTATTTCTCCTCTCCTTCTAAGGCTCTGATGATACAAATCTTAGATGGTTTGTCCACAGCTCTCTAATGCTTTGCTCATGTTATCTTTTCAGCCTTTTTTTCCTCTGTTGTTTATATCATGTAATTTCTATTGTTCTATCTTGAAATTCACTGATACTTTCCTCTGTCTTATTCTTTTTGCTGTTGAGCCCATCCACTGAGTTTTTAATTGTTATTTTATTTTTCAGTTCTATAATTTCCAGTGGGTTCTTTTTTATATCTTCTATTATTTGGTGAGCTTTCCTATTTTTTTTTTCAAGAGTATTTGTTGAAGCATTTTGTGATGATTGCTTTAAAACCTTTGCCTAATTCCAACATCTGACATCTTGGTGTTGGTATATGTTGACTGTTTTTCTCATTCATGTGTGATTTTCCTGGTTCTTGATATGATGAGTGAATTTTAAATTTTTATCCTAGACATTTTGCATATTATGTTAGGAGACTCTTATTTCAATCTTTTATTTCAGCAGGCAGTCTGTTTAGGTTTAACATGTAGGATCTGACCTACTTTTGTGGGCTGTGGTTCCAATGACAATTTAGCTTTTGGAGCCCTTACAGTGCTATTCTGATCTGCTTTGTTCACCTGATGCAGTTGCAGCTTCCTAACTGGGTCCCTACTGGTGCTTCACACAGGGGCAGAATGTACTTTCCCAGTACTGATGCGGTTAGGTGGGGGTAGACGATACCAGGCCTGTGAGGGAAGAGAGCTCTTCCTCAGGCCAGGTGCCTGTGAAACTATCACTTGATTTCTACTGGTGCCCCCAGCACTGGGGAAGGTGCTTTCCCAGGCCTCTCACTGAGTACTTCTAGGTAAGGGATGAGAGATACCATGTTGCAGGGCAGAGAGTGCCTCACCTGGCCAGCTCTCTGGATAGCCTGGTGCCAACAGAGCTTCCACTCAATCTCTGCCAGTGCCACCAGGGAAAGAAAAGCCACCTTCTGTCACTGAGTGGAGGTCTGGGAGATACCACATCTGGGTTGCCTTCTGCCAGTGAGTGGAGTGTCGAGAAATGCTGATCAACCCCTTTTTAACACAGAATCCAAGATACCCAAAGCTCAAAGAATCCCAATTTATTTTGGCAGCACAGGACTCATATTTACAGGTGCAAGGTATGAGAGTGGGGTCTGGGAGCCTGGGACCTAATCACATTTCTTGTCTTTGGACAAGTCACTTTGCTTATCTAGGCTCAAGTGTGGAATAAGTTGCAAGTGGCATCTCCTTCCCAGGGTTATGTAAAGATTTAAATGAGCTGTGGCCTGAGATGCTGCAATCCCTATGCCCGTTGTACAGGCCCTCAACAAAGGGGCATGGGTAAAAGGTTGAGACAGGGCAGCCTGAAACATCTTCTCCACATTTTCAAAATCACAAACTCTTTCAACTCTTTATAAACAGCAAATTATAAACTCTTTCAAACTCTTTATAAACTGTAAAGTAGGGAGAAAATGTCAGATCTTAACATTTTGCCACATTTGCTTCAGATCTATTCTAAGAAACAGGCCATTACACATCCATTTGTGAGCTCTGCCCCACCCTCGCTTAGAGGTAGCCAGTGTCCCAAACTGTTTCCAATTCCCATGCATGTATTTATATTTTACAACATACATATACATCTATAAACAATATATAATATTGTTTTGCATGTTTTAAACTTTATATAAATGGCATCATACTGTGTATACATGCTCTGCAACTTTCTCTTTTTATGCAAATTTGGAATGTTATGATTGGCCCAAAAGAAGACTGGCCAAGCAATAGAGATTAGATGTGATATGCATTTAAAGGAATTTAATATGACTAGAGGGCAGAAATGTGTGAGTAAAGATATATAACAATATAAGAGATAAAAGTATATAGGACATAATGGTATATATAGGAGATAAAGATATCAAGGTAGAACATAGGAGATAAGACTAAGTAAACTAAGTAATAGAACCAAGAAGGCAGAGAGGGTGATTAGCTGTGAGACAAAAACATACAGAGGCCAAGATACCAGTTTGTAGAAGCAGAAGTGGATTGGCTGACCAAAGAAGCCTTTAGTTGAAGGACTTTTTCTTTCCCTTCCCTTCCCCTCCCCTGTTTATTTCAATTGGGAAACAGAAAGTGATCTTGTGCATCCCAACTCTTTGGGATGGCTGGGAGGATTAGAGTAGTCTCAATCTGAATTTGCAGCTTGTGTCTGAACTTTCTCTTTTTAACATTGTGCTTTTGAGATTTATCCATGTTGATACATGAGTTAGAGTTTAATCATTTTAACTGCTGTACACCCTTTCATATAATGGCTGTACCACAATTTATTTAACAATTTTCAGTTGTTAGACATTTAGGTTTCCTCCAGTTTTTCACTGTTTATAAACAATGATGCTATCAAATGCATCTTAAAGCATTTGAGAAAGTCTACAACTTCAAGTTCAGTCAAGTGTAGTGGCAGGTATACTTCCAATCAATAATCCCCATGATGTGGTGTCTGTGGGAAATCTTGGCAAGATCGATTAACCACAATCTGGCCCATTTTGGTTGGGTGGGAGCCAGTTGCACCAGGTCAGCTGCATCCTGTGTGGAGTTGTGGGTATCGAGGACTGAGCTAGAGACCCCATTAGGACTCATGTGTGCATCTTCACTCATTCTCAGTCCCCTGGCCTCATCTCACTGTGGCCTATTAAAAGTCCTTCAGTCCCTGTTATTTTTGTATCCACAGTCTGCAGTATGTGACATACCCTCAGTGTCCCTCCCTCTGCCATTCTTCATTTGTTAGCCTGCAGCCCTGTGGCCCCAGGGAAGAGGAAGGGCCTAACATTTATTGAGCTCTACTCTGTAACCCAACACCAAGTTGAGTGCTTTTAGATACCTCTTCTCATTAATGGTCCCAGCCACCCTTCCAAGTAGTTATTATCATTTCCATTTTAGAGATGAGGAAACTGTTGTCCAAATAGGTTCCGCAAGTGCAACATTCATACCTAAGGGATGGGGATTGGCATGAAGCAGAGATCAGCTGGAGCTACAGGCAGCCTTTGATGGAGGAATTGAGTTTATCTCTCTCTTTGGGGTTTTGTTGACCATCCTGTAACAGGAGCTACTCCTGTTAGGGAATGTACCCTAATGTTCCCTTGAGAGGGTAAACCCAAGGAATCAGAGCTGGATGGGAACACAGATCATATACATGCTTTAGGATTACAGTTCCACATTTCATTTACCATACCTAACCACTCTCTTACACATACATACTGTCTTACTCAGACCAACAAAGGGCCCTAACATTTATTAACTGTGTGCAATATGTCACTTGACCTAGAGATACCTTGTTTAATCCTCATTCACACTCTGTAATGAAGTATCGTGATTTCCATTTTTTTCAAGTTTGGACATTGAACCTAAGAGAGGTTAAGTTACTTGCCCTGGGTCCCAGAACTAGGAAGTGCTGGAGGCCACATTCTAAACTAGAATGATGTGGGTGGTCCCTGAAGCACTCCAACTGCAAACTGAAGTTCAACTGCCACTCTCCATGGTCAGATGAGCTTCATTATTTTATTCCAGGAGCATCCCCTGAGCACCTGCAGTGTGCCAGGCTCTGTGCCAAGAACTCAGTGCCAAATGAGATTGACTCCACAGAGCTGTCACTTCGGGGAAATTAGAACTGCTCTGATACCACCCAACTTGTTTCTGGTCCTCATCAAAGAAAAGTGCTTTATAACTCCTTTGAGTCAGTCATTGTATCACTTACTCAACAAGCATTCAAGTGTTCCCCGTGTAAAGGCCTTGTACTAGGAGCTAGAGATTCAAAGATGAGGATTGCCCAGTCCTTACCCTTGACATACAATTTAGAAGCAGAAACAGATATCTAAACACATAATTATAATGCAGTGGATAAATAATGATAGACCGTTGGGCTAGATGAGTGAGAATTCAGAGGAGGAAGTTCCTAACTCTGCTTGCATGAGTTAAGGGAGGCTTCCAGGGGAAGGGAGGTTTCAGTTGGGTCTAAAGGATGGATAGACGTTTTCTAGGTAGGCTGTAGGATGGCATTGCACACATAAAGACAATTATGGAAGTCTGTTTGGGGAATAGTAAATAGCTGATATAAATCAGGGATCTCAGCTGAAGGCTAAGAGGGCCCCAGAAGTTAACATAAGTGAGTAAAGCAGGTAATGTACAAAGGTCCACACGAACATTACCAGTGGCCCACCATGCTCGGAGTGCCATAAGGAGGTGTGCAGACCATGGGAAACTGGAAAGTCTGCATCCTGTCTAAGCGAACAGCTGCTGCTGAGCTCTGCTGCTAGTTGTCATATGGAATTACTGGCCCAGTGTTATTACATTTTCCAGTTTTACAAGAGATGCCAGAAATCCAGATTTTTAAAATGTAAAATATTGTCACTTTTCAACATTGACAACGATTTCAAATTTGTAAGCTACACCATCAAAACATGTCTGCCGGCCACTCCTCTGCAGCCTCAGGAAAGTGGAGGGGGCTGGAAAGAAACGGAATTGGGAAGGGAACCAGGGCCAGGCGCCCTGCTCTTCTCCTCTCCACACAGTCTGGGCCCTGGGTGATGCAGAAGTTCAGCCACCTGACTTTCAAAATCTGCTTTTGAATGGAAGACAGCACAAATAAGGTTTAAGAGACTGGAGAAGAAAACAATGGGGGAAGGGTTTCATGGCACATCCCTCTTTCCCTTTCTGGATCCAAAAGTTTCATGTGTGGCTTATTTACTCATTGGATTCTGGCCCCCAGCTATCAATTCTCTGCAGACCAGGGTTGGGTGGGATGAAAGCTAAAGGAACATGAGAAGGGCGAGATGAGGTCGTGCGCTTGGGAGCCACCCACGCTGGATGCTGCTGGCCTTCTGTCTTCCTGCACCTTCAGGTCTGGGCTTCCCTACGAGGCCTGCCAGCCCTGACAGAAACAGCTGCTACAGATCCCAAGTGCTTTCTCTCCGCAAAGCAGGAATACACTGGGCTACAGTGGGGGCGGGAAGTGTCTGGAGGCCTTGTCTGGGGACAAAGGGCTTGCAGGCATCATGGATGAAGCCACCCACTCAGGCCCTGCCTCCGGATATTCTACTCTCCTATCCCAATCTCACTTTCCAATTACTAGTCCTTGTGATTTCAGCGGGAAAATAACTAGAATGTGTTCAAACCACAGGGCCAGGCAGAGTGAACTTGTCTTTGAAACAAAAACCTGAAGCTCTGCTCTGCGCTGTGAGCGAATGTGGCTATTGCAATGGCTGGCAGACTGGTATGCTACCTCTGTGGGAGATTGGAAGTACCAGTTCACCCCCATAGGGGTCTAGAATGAACCTGTCACCAGCTAAGTTCCTGGCCTCACTGTTTACCCATGCCCTACCCTGCCTCGTGTCCACTTCCTCTCTGAGGATGGGACTCAGGTATTCTCTGTCTTCTTTGCTTGTGAGTTGGTCCTAGCTCCCCACTCTTTTTCAGGCCAGTAGCTGCCTGGGGTGTAAGGGCCAGGCTCGGGTGGTGTGTGCTGGGACTGGAAGGGGGATTAGAACTGGACCACACCTAACCATCGACAGTAATGGGAGGAGCTTCAGGCAGAATATTTAAGGGGCAGAGTCTTGGGAAGAGGCTGAAATCAAACCTAAGCAGTGTCCGGTCAAGAAGACAGTCCCTGAGTCAAAAAAAAAAGAAGAAGCTGCAAGGAGCCTTGGGCCTGGGTGGAAGATGTGGGCCTATATTGTGTGCCTAGTGCACACAATAGGGGCTTTGTTGAATAAATAAATGAAGGAAGGAATGAACCAGGTATAGACATGTAATTTAAGGCTCTCCCACACCCAAGTCAGGTAGCTTTCCTGTTCAGAATTCTTTGGTTACCCTCTCACTCCCCACAAATCTGTTCTGTGCCAGGCCTGGACTAGGAATGCAGGGTGGCCAGGCAAAGAGAGAGGAGAGTGGAACTCAGTCCTGCTGCTGAGGTGCTCACAGTTGACGTGAAGATGGGCACGGCCACACACAGCCGCAACACACTGTTTCCCGACTCCAGTGAGTCTCAACTTCTCCAGACCTACTACTTCTTTTTATAGCCAATTTACTAACACTTCCATTACTACCCTAAAGTGAAACTCCCAGGAAATATAACCCATGCACACACATAATTTCATCCTGAAGACACTGCTTGAGGCCTCTGCAAATTGAACTAGGTTAAACTTTTGACATCAGTATCAATCACATGCTAAGTGTTATTAGGGATATTATTAATATGAATATATATTGCTTATTGAGAATGTTCTGTGTTGCCAGGTACTTTCTACATATTGTTTTAATCTTTGTACTAACTCCATGAGGTAGACAATGTTACCATCCCCCATTTTATACACAAGGAAAGGGAGGTAATGAAAAGTTTCCTTAGGAAATTGCCTGAAGTCACACAGTAAATGGTCAAGCCGAGATTCGACTCTAAGCACTCTGGCCTCAAGCCCTTACTCTTTCCATGATACTTTGCTCCCTTAGAAACAGCTTCTTTAGTACAGCCCCTTTTCTCAGGGGCTGCCATGCATCAAAATACCCTGAGACCTCCTCTTGGCCAATGTGGTCCCTGTCCCTCTTGAGCCACACATGTTGATTATTCTGGCAAATATTTACCCTCCATTTCACCTGGGTTCTACTTTCCTGAGCTCTTGTCCTTCCCCCTCTCCAGGCAACTGGAAATTCAAGTTTTAGGTAGGCTACTTCTTAGACAGGAGTGGAGATTCTGCAAGTGCTAAATAAACTGACCACACCACGAGGAAACTGGCTGAGTCCTACGTGCGAACCCAAAGGTGTTTGTTTGTTCTGCCAAAATTTACTGGACTCCCCTTTGTGTCACAGACTCCCTGTGTGATGATGCGGATAGAGAAATAAATAAAGCCTAGTCCCTGTCCTGAAAACTACAAGGCTAGCTGAGAGGACAGTGGGGAGTGATTTTCAGAAGCATATGACCAGTGCTGTGGTCGTGGAAGAGAAGCAGATGGAGCTGAAGGAACACAGGTCAGCAGACTAGAACTCAAGGCAGGGTTACGGGCAAAGTGGGCCAAATAAATGCAAATCAGGAACCTAAAGAAGTAGAAGCAGATGTTCAGGGCCAACAGGCAACAGTGGAGGATGTTGTAGCTTTTTGGATTCTCACTTGCTTGGGACTCACTTGAGACAACTGGAGACCAGGAATTAGGGCAGCTGACTGAATCCAGATTCCACCAATTTTTGGAATTCTTCCCTCTAGTCATGTGGCAGGGAAGATCCTGCTGCTAAACAAGAACTCACAACCGCCTCCACACAAGCATCAACCAGTATCCTCAGGTGGCCCCCATTCCTCCCCATCCCTGGATGGTTTGGGCCCCCACAGAACTCTAGAGATTGCATAAGGGGAGTGGCCCAAGGGAATTTTCTAAGTGATGTGGCCCCAGCTGCATAGCATGCTAGAAGCTCCCACGTGGAGACATCCGGCCATCAGGGTCCAAGCTGACGCTGGGAAAAGGAGCTGGAGACAACTAAGACCCAGCAGCTTTCCCAGCTTCTAGCACACATAGCGGACCCAGTCAGAGCATGAGAAGCAGTCTGAATACAATGTCAAGAGTCAGAGGGGTGTGGGAAATACTCTAGGCAAGTCTGCTACATGTGACTGTACTTGGGGAGCGCAGGGGAGCAGGATGCAACAGCAGTCCTGGGCATACAGTGGGAGGGATTAGAGTCCCAGCACTAAGGGAAGGAGGGGCTGGCAGGACCCAGACAAACCAACGTGGCTCCAGCTGCCAGCTGAGGCTCAGGACTACGTGCCAGGTCCCTGTGGTGGGGTTGCTGGAGATACCAAGGATGTTGACCCCACACACAGTGGCCAGTCAGGAAAACCAGCCCCTCATGGCAGGGGTGGAGGGATGGTGGGAGGTGGGAGGCCCTCTTGGCCTCTGGGGCTCAGCTTGCTCCCGGCCTCAGAGGCATCACCCTGGGTGGCATACACTGTTTGCAGTCCCCCTCCCAAACTACTTGCTGAGGAGGGAACCCCCCTAGTCCCTGTTCAGGCTGGGTTCACTCTGATTCCAGAGCAGGGCCAGTTGAGCAGGAAGAAGGGCTTTGATCTTCCCTGCTTACTGAGACAGGCCTGAGCCAGGCAGAGACTGACATATAAATAGCTTTTCATTCACTCAGAGCTTTAAGATTACCATGTGTGCCTTTTTGTGTTGTGTACAGGCCACATGCCTATGGCCCACACAATTTGCATTTGTGTAGGGATCTGGCAACAGTAAAAGTCTGCCAAACCACTTTCATTTTTCTGATGCGACTGAGAACTTACCAGTGCCAAGGGCCCAAATGGAAGCTCCCCCAGTTTTCTTAAGCCCCCTTCATAGACAGGTATAAACACCTAAACAGAGCTGCAGACAACCCCCACTCCCTTACCCCCGTTGAGGGAGATAGTATCATGTTCATGGCCAATGAAAATCAAGGCTGCCTCATGGAAACAGAGGGCTCACCGGCATTGGCCGTGGGATGTTGCTAAGCACTTTTCATTGGTCTCTTTCCCCGAATTCCCTGAGTCCTGCATTTCTAACCTTTTAAGGTTTGGAGTTTCTTTGCTCCTAGGCTGGCCCACAACCTCATCTGATAGGTAAAGGACAGAGTCTCTTAGACAACACCAGGCAACTTGTCTTCCCAGAAAAGCATTAAATGGCACTAGACTCTAAAATTCATTCCTAAAATTCTAACAGCCATAAGGCAACTCCATATACCTAGTAGAGGCATTGACCAGGCCAAGGGCTGCAAATGGCAGACAGCTTGTGCTTCCCAGGTCCTGCATCTTTAAAACAAAGAGAAAAATACTCCTTGCACCTCCTGAGGGCTGATATGAGAGCAAACTAATCAGAGTGATCACGGTGCACTTTGCCAGTATAAAAGTGAGCTGGCAGTGCTCATTATCACTAAGGAATCTGGCCCATTTCCTCCTCTTCCTGTGGTTACTAATGCAGAAAGCTTATTAAAGTTGAGAGTCTGGTGGTGCTGATAAATGGGTCATGCCATCTGGATTGTGGCTCTCAAATCCTAGACTAAGGATTATGTTGTCTTCTCTGGGGACATTTCAAGGACAGACACTGCAGAGAAAGGGTTCAGGGATCACCTTTACCCTGTGTTTCTGGTTCTCGGTGTCTTTACATTGCTGGCAAAGCACCTATTGCTGGCCCAGAGCAAGATTCGGATGCAGCAAATAAATGAGTTTTCTCCATGCCTCACTGGGCTGGTTTCTCTTGTAAGTCTTTTTTCATTTAAGCCCCCAAACATCATTACCAATTTGGTATTGTTATTGTTAGCAACAGAGTTGTGCAGCTGGTAAGACTGAGATTCAGAGAGGTTAAGTGACATCTCCAAAATCACACAGCTAATAAGTGGCAGAGCTGGAATTAAAACTTAGGTTTGTTTAACTCAAAATGCAGTGTGATGAGCATACATTATAGCTATCATTCACCTTGAAGGTGGTGAAGTTAAAACATGATTGCACCCTTATTTCCCCTCCCAGCACCTCACCCCAACATACACATCTCACTTCATCATCCTTTTCAGCCACCATCCTGAAACCATAACCATAAGCCTAGTGCCCTCAACTTTCCCCAAAGGGTCTCCACAGTTATGCCCTCCTTACCTGTGTTTTGAGTTTTATTTCTCAGTGTTGGTTGTGGCAGGTAAGCAAGGGGAAAGGCAGCTGGTACCTATTGTGTTTCCCAGTTTCGCAGAGACTTTGCTCAGTAAACTGTTCCACAGAGGCCATCGACATTGGAGGCTGGTTTACTATATACCCATTCTCAAGGCCTTTGCCTTTTCACAGGGAGCAATGGCTATGTCCCAAGAATGAAGCTTTCCAATAGTGGAACTTCAGGGAAAAGCCACTGGGTGACAGAGAAGACACTCTCTTTCTCTTGCTCCCCCAAATCTTATCTGCCTATACTGAGACTGATCCTGGCTGTGAAATGTTTCGCTCAATAGCTATCTCCCTAAATTGGGTTCCAGAGAGTCCATGTAAGTGTCTTGGATGAGAACCATCAGTAGATTTTCTTCCAAACATTGTGAGGTCCAGAGTGCTGGGTTGGGTATGGAGAAGGGTGGCCTCAAGCTATGGTACAGCATGGTGCCAAGGCCAGCTCCTAGTGCTAGCAGCCCTTGGGACTGCCCAGTCAGTTCAGATTGGCAGAGCAAGTCTAAATAGGGCAAAGAGAAGGCAAGATGGGAAGCCAAGAGTGTCAGGAGGTAAGGGTTGCCAATTCCACTAGGCAGAGGAATGTACTCTGAGGGCTCCAGGAGCCAGTCGAGCAGTGGCCAGAAGCCTTCTTGGTAGGGCTTCCATCCTGAGACGAGCCTTGGTTCCACAGATAGCCAACCCAGGCCTGACTGTCCACACTGGTTCAGTGCAATTAAGAGTTCACTGCCCTTAACTGTGCCTTTCACACTCATGATAATAATAATAATAAAGCAACATTCTGAGTGCCTACTATATAGCAGGCATTACACTAAAGACTTTATGTGGATTAACTCACTCAGTCCTCACAATAACCCCATAAGGTAGATACTATTTTCTCCCCCTAATAAAGATGAGGAAGCTTTTTCCTATTTCTCTTATGCATCCGAGGAGGCACAGAGTGATTAAGTGACTTTCCCACACTTGGGTTCAAGGGAAAGGTGGTTATTAGGAAGGGATGGGAGCCAGAGTGTGGATGGGTGGGGGTAGCCTTTAGAAAAGATGAAGGGCATGTTGTCATGAAGGGGCAGATGCAGATAACATTGTTGGTTGGGGAAGAGTGACAGAGCTCCTGTCCAATGGCCACCACTGTCTTGGAATTCAAGAGGCTGTATTCTGCTTGAGAAAAGGTGACAATGCCACTGGGATCCTGAGGAGAGTGCTGATGCTCTAGCCACACTGTTTGCATGTGTCCTGGCCGGCAGACCCAAAAACTCTCTCCGGGATGCTGGAGGTGGGACTGGAGGGCATTTCTCTTCCATGGTGACAGGAGAAATGTCAATATTTCCTGTAGGCAGCACCGGGGGAACAGCAGCTTGTTTCTGGCTTCAGGCTTCTTGGACTTTACCTGCCCTGTTTCAGGAAGGTAGAAAATCACGTACCTCCCTGTCTGAGGCAGTCGAAATGTTCCTGATAATAGAACACAGAGTCTTCGCATGTAGAATAATATTCAAGACCAGGCACGGTGGCTCATGCCTGTAATCTCAACTACTCAGGAGGCCGAGACGGGAGGATGGTTGGAGGCCAGGAGCTCAAGCTTACAGTGAGCTATGCTTGCATCACTGCACTCCAGTCTGGGTGACAGAGCAAGACCCTGTCTCTAAAAGAGAAGGAGAAGGAGAAGGAGAGAAAAAGGAGGGGGGGGGAGGAGAAAGAAGGAAGGAGATTCAAAATTTACCCAAGAACTGATTGCTGTCTGTTGGCTTCTTGCCAGGGAAGGTCCTGCTGTGGTCCAGGGCAAGGTGGACTGTCAGGGGCTATAAAGCAGGGATGGCAGCCAGAGTGATAGCAGTGATCCCAGCAGGTGGTGAGGGGCTGCAGCATGATGAGAGACTAGAAAGATCCTGGTGGCCCAGAATGCCAGTCTGGGGGCCAGGGTCTCGGTGTGTGGTTCTGCAGATTGTGCCCTGTGCAAGGGCACCCAAGTTGAGTGGGGACTGAGATCCCACCCAGGATCTAATTGTCAAGCCCTATATCCTGCGGCCACTTTTTCCTAATTCTCTCAAAAGCGTTGCGGCTCACCAAGCTGTGTATCTAGCAGGAGTTGGCACCTTATGAAATAGCAGTGCCCAGAGTGAGTCAGACTCCCCCAGTTCCCTTCTTTATTCTCTCTGGTGTCCATTTTGCTTCCCCAAATCCCCTCCTCTTACCTGTTCCTACTCGTGAGATTTTCATTTTTTAGGGGTATTTCTTGCCCAAGTCTCCTAGCTCTTTATTATTCCTGGAACCTCACTTCTCTATAGCTCTATCACCCTTTCTTCTGCCAGTGTCTCAATCCTAGCCCCTAGTTCTTACCTCAGGCAGTGATAGAAATTCTCTACAAAACATTGTTAGTGCCTGCTATGGCAGACCTTAAATCTGGTCACTTGAGCAATCAAGATGAGGGAGAGCTGGGAACACTCAAGTTTCCTCCCATCCACCTCATGTCACTCACTGTTCTCTTTCACTTACACAAGTTTACTAAGCATCTACTATGTATCAAACACTGTTCTAGGCTATGGTGACACAGCAGTTCATACAACAAGCACAAATAAATCCTCTTGGAGCTTCTAGTTCTAGTTCCGACTTTGGTAGGTTATGCTCCCTTTGATTTCAGCATCCTTATCTCTTGGTCTGATTCCCTGAAAGCCCTCCTCCTCTCTCTCCCCTCCAGAAGGCCCCGTGGCACTTAGACACCCTGCAAGGATGAACTGTTTCTCACATGGGGAACATATGTGTAAATTTTGCTCTCCAAGTGCCTTTGCATCCGGGCCTGGCAAGAGTTCTAAATCATTGTTCTCCACCTTGGATCACTTTCGTGTACTATTTATTGTTTTTTTGACTGACAGCCAGCAAAGGCGGGTAGGGGCAAGGGTGGCAATGAGCCCAGGCTCTAAGATATGGCATTTATTAGGAGCTGTGGGGTCATTTTTCCTGTTATTTTTCTTGATTGTAGCTGTGTTGTCCTTCAGTAAACGTCTGTGGGCTTCTATTTGCTAGATGAGGTAGTGGCTGGCTCTATCTCTTTCATTCCTCCCCTCTTTTCCTTTTTTCTTTTTTGCTTGAAAAATGCTAAGGAAAAATGTCAGGAGTTAATGTAGCAAATGCCCATGATAAACATGCATATGAACCACCCAAAATGAACAAATGTTAACATTTGCGTCATGTGTGCCAGACATTTTTTCTAGCAAAGAAAACATTAAGGGCCAGGCGTGGTGGCTCATGCCTATGATCCTAGCACTTTGGGAAGCAGAGGTGGGTGGATCACTTGAGGTGAGGAGTTCAAGACCAACACAGCGAAACCCCATCTCTACTAAAAATATAAAAGTTAGCTGGGTGTGGTGTCACACTCATGTAATCCCAGATACTAAGGAGGCTGAGGCAGGAGAATCACTTGAACCTGGGAGGCAGAGGTTGCAGTGAGCAACTCCACTCTGTACTCTAGCCTGGGCAACAGAGCAAGACTGTATCAAAAAACAAAACAAAAACAAAAACAAAAACAAATCAAAACAAAACTACATTACTGATAACATTGAAATCCCTGCACTCTCCTCCCCAGTCCTATTTTTTGTTGTCTGGGCTATGCTGCATATCTAGGCTATGTTTATGCATCCATAAATGATATGTACTATTTGTTTTGGTACATTTAAAATTTGTCATAAGTGCTATTATACTACATGAAGTAACTCTAAAATTTGCTTTCTTCACTCAGTGTTATGTTTTTTGGTATCTGTTCCTTTATGTCCATAAATGTAGTTTGTTCATGGTAACTGCTATATAGTATACCATCAGATGAATAATAAAATTGATTTATCTAATCCACTTCTGTTAGACACTTAGGTTATTTTTATTTTTTACCATTACCAACTATATTACAATGAACGTTCTTATAGATATTTCCCCATGCACGTTTAGAAGTTTTCAGTCGTATGTACCTAGAAAAAAGTCAAATTGCTGGGTTGAGGGGTATGTATAGATATTGCAAAATTGCTCTTTAAGATGGCTATACTGATGTACAGTTCTACCAGAAATATCTGAGAGAACCTGTTTCTCTACATCCCCATCAACATTTCACTTTAGGCCCTCCCGCCCTCCCCCTCTATTCTCACAGTGACCGAGTGTCCTGGACACTGCCATACCACATGATCATCTCCCACCCACCCCTCCTCCCTCTTGCCTCTCCTACCTCACTGCCAGATCAACCCTATTTAAGATTTTCTTCTCCACAACATGTTCCCAATCTAATCCTCTGGTTGGAACTTAAGGCCCTCCACAGAAGGATCCAGGAAACCTTTCCAACATCATCTCCTGCCGCTTGCCCTCAGCACACACTCAGGAAGTTTTTGGTTCCTCCAGATTCTTCCACTTATGGGCCTCTCTCCAACATGCCCCAACCTGTTGCCCGCATACCTCTGGTCATGCCACCATTCCCTATGCCTAGTCTCAGTATTCACTTCCACCTAGGAAGACCTCATTCATTTCTCGCAACTTGCCTCAGTGACACGCTTCCTTGGAAGTCTCTCCAGACTACTTCAGGCAGAATCCCCCTCTCAGCTCCCACTATACTTTGTATAGCATTTATTTCTCTATTATAGTATTTATCCCAGCAGCTTATACAAATCAGACATAAAACCTCTTGACTCTTTTGCTTGGGATGTAAGTTTAACCAACATGAATCTTATTTTCCTTTGTTGCTTAGAATTCCTTCAACAAACTAAACAAATGTGTATTACATACCTACTCTGCACCAGGCGCTGAGTGGTGGCTTAGCCAGATGAGGCTCCTGCCTTTGTGGCATTTCCAATGTGATGGTGTGAGGGGTAACATGCGTGGCTATCATCCTCTGAGAAAGTTGCCCCCCTCACTCAATTCCTAGTTTCTGTCTCCTGTGCCTGGCACCAACTAGGGGCCAGGGTGAGCTTGCTTGCATGGCAGGTTAGGCTTTAAAAGTTTTGGACAGCTGAAGGAGGAGAACCGTGTTTCAGCTAGGTCACAGAAGTGCCAAGAGGCCAGGAGCCTGTGACCTTCAAGCCAACTGCCCTGGGAGTTGCCTGGGTGCTCACATGAGTTCTGGAACAAGGCAAGGCGTCTCAACTGAAAGAGGTGGGCTTGGGGATGAGGGAGGAGATGGGGTAAGGACCTGGCTACTTTCCAGTCCTCCCTACTCCTTCCCTTCTCGTCCAGCTTCCCCCGTGCCTCTCTCCCATTCCTCCAGGGGCACAGGACACTCTTGCCTGGTCTATCCAACTTAGGCTGATCACCCTGGTGGTTTTCAAACGAGTCATTTTCCTGGGTTTGGGAAGGGAAGACCCCCTCCAAGTTTCAAATGGAAAGGGTAGGTGGGGGCCTCTCCTGAGCCATCCCTCTCTCCACCCCATTCTTCACCCTCTTCTCTCCCCAGCCTCTCTGTAGACACTCTGGCCAGGCTGCTAACTGAAAAGGAGGATTTTCTGTCTTACTAATATGTTAATGGTGTCTCTGTGACTCAGCCCTCATGCCCTCTGTAGGAGGAGGCTTGATTTCCATTTGCAAAAGGCAATAGGGATCTGATGAGAGCTTTTCCTGTGTGGAAACATTTCCTGCTCTTGCCCAGTCAGATTGGCACCTTATTTAAACAGCCATAACAATATGACCCAAATTGGGTAAGGAAATGGAAAACAATGTTGAGAAGAACATAATGACCAGAATTGAATGTGAGCCTTGCCTTGTTAGGATTTGAGTGCAGCAAACCAGGAATTAGAAGCCTTCTCTCCAGTCTAATCAGCCACTTCACACCACACACCACAGGCTTCTTGGCCATTTCTTCTGAGAAGTTAGGGGGCCCATCCTCTCACCAGATTCTTGCGATAGTCACCTGACCAGTTTGCCTGCCTCCATTCTGTCCCGTCCAGTCTTCTCCATTTTGGGAACAGGACCCTCCATGGCTCCTTGTGACCTCTGGCACACTTGCCTAAAACTGGAAACTCAACCACACTAATTGAAACGCCTTCAAGAGGTACAGATGAACTTTTCTTTTTACTTGAATGCTTGCATATTTATTTTTTTACATATGAGAGAAAAGTATAACCAGCATACCTGTGAAATCCAGGATTTCAGAGATGTTATTGCTGAGGATGAGGCTGAAGTTCAGAATCATAGACTGGCAGAACAGAAAAGGGCCTGAGGGGTTATCTTGCCATGCATATGTCTTTGCCTTCACTTCCAATTCTTGTATGCTCTCTGACTACATCTTTGTGTGCTGAACTCCTACCCAACCTTCGAAGCCCATCTCAAAAGCTGCTTCTTTCGTAAGTTGCATATTATCTCTCCCAATAGACTGGGAACTGTTTGTAATAAGCTCCTCATTTTGGGGTCCACTCCTCCACCCCTGTCTCATTCCCAGCACGTAATTGGCCTCAAGCAATGTTTGTGGAAGAAACTAATAGTCCTACCATCTACAGCAACACAGAATAAGTCTGCTTCTCCTTCCCAGAACCTGAGCTTGGAATAGACAGTCACAACGGGCTCCTGGTGGGGTCTCAGAGAGAGTGGGGGAGTTTCTTGAAGGCTGCTTAGAAGCAGGGCCTCCACCTAGGGACTTGGTCATCATGGAGAGAACCTCACAACTCTTCAATAAGGCCTCACTGAACACCTGCTTACTCTGGGCCAGCTCTGCTCTAGGTGCCAGGGAGACTCCATAGTCTTCTCTTCCAAGGAGATGCTGCAACACTTTCTCTGCCATACTCCTCTGTCTACACTGTGTGAGTGGGAAGTGGAGGCCTCCTGCTTGCACATGTCAATAACAGGTTCCAGTACTATTTTGGCAGGTTGTTCCAAAATGATTGCTTTTTGAGTGGTGCAGTAAGCTTTAGGAAACCGCCCAATCCCCACTCCCATCCCCCCAGTGCAATAAGCAGAACATTTTCAAACTCTTTCTTCCCTGGGCCACTTCTGTACTTGTCTGAGCTGATCCACATTCTGTGATTCTTAATAGCTTCCTTTTTAGTGAATGACATGCTCTTCTGGTCTCTTTCTCTCTCTTCTGAAACAGAGTTGGTTTTTTCCAGATTAGAAAAGTAAAATATGTGTTGTTTGTTTACTTATTGGTAAAGAGCTTGTTCCTTAAAGCTCTTTATATATTAAAGATATTAACCCTTTTCTGTCCTATGCTGCAAATATCTTTTCCTTTCCCAATTTGCTATTTTCTCTTTGATTTTTGGTTTATTGTGCTTAGGGATGTGCTAACATTTTTTTTAATGATGCTGCCAAACATGTTGACATTTTCCTTTGTGATTTTAATGCTTAGAAAGTCTTGCCTCCTCCCAGATCAAATACTCATCTGTATTCTCCCCAAGTGACAAGGATGATATTCATTGACCTCACCCCATTAGAGTTCTTTTGGGCTCCGCTTTTCTAGCCTCCATCATGCCCCTCCCCCTGCAGTTAACACAATTTTTCTTCAGTTGAGGCACAAAGCAATCAATTAGGCTGAAGCTTTAAATATGTTAATGAGGTCACCCTTTCCCCCCCCCTCACTTTTTCAGCCCCTTTATAAAAGGACAGCTTGGGGTGGATCCCTTCCCCTGCTGTCCCATCTCCCACTTCCTAACTTCCTTCTTTAGCAGGCGGGGAGAGAAAGAGAAAAAGGAGAGTGCTAGCTAACTTCAAGTATTGGACGCTACCTAGGTGTCACCCCGTTTCCAGTGTACACTTTTCACCTCTCCTCAGCAACTACATTTTCAGTTAGGTCCAAATCCAGAGCTCCCAGTTAATGGAAAGTCCCTGAGCATCTAAAGACTCAGACTTGAGCAAAGTCACGCGGCCAGCAGCCCGAGTTCCCCCGGCAACCGCCAGGCCGGGCTTGCTGCATCTTCTCCATCGCTGGCACGGTTACCATGGGAACTTGAGCACTAAATTGCTTTGCGTGTTTGGAAGCTGAAGACTTCAGCTTTGATGCACGTAGCCCAGCGATCAATTGACCTCCAGTTAGGTTTTTGTTGTTTTCTTGAGGCATCTTTCTCCTTGTGTCTTATCTATACCTCTTGAGGACTGTATTGGAGAGAGATCTGAGCATTTAGCTTAATTTCTGTAAAAAATTATTTCCACCTTGACTTACTCCAAAAAGGATTTAAGGTGGCTTATAAGACACACCCTATACTTGAAGAGAACCTAAATTAGATGTAAGGGAGGAAGATGAGGCAGAGAGAAACAAGGGTAACTTGTGAAGAAGTCGTGATAGACAGTGAATGTCAGGAAGTCCCCTCTTGAGAAACGTGGGTCACAAATTTGACTTTAACCTTTCATGGCAGATAACAAAAAGGAGGCATGATCAGTTATAAGATTCACAGATAAAAGCAAATCAACTTCTTAACAGAAACGCAACGTTCCAAACCTTAAGACTAAAAATCTGTTTTTTTTTACTGGAGATTCTAAAAAAGATGTCACCTTTTTAGTCCTATCACCTAGCATATTACTTGAACAGATGAAAGTATATTCTAACCTTGGTAGGTGGCTTCTTTTTTCAAAAGCTTTCCACTTTTGTTATTGTTGTTGTTAAATAAGTAATATGCTTTTTTGTAATGGCAAAACAGCAAAAATAGTGTAAATAAACATGGCATACTATCAGCCTTTAAAAATCTTTATGGAATTGTTCCCACCTAGATTTGACCACCATTGAACCTTTTTTTTTAAGAGTGGACATTTTCCCATGTAAATCAGTACCACTTTTCTGCAGGACAGTTGGGCAGTATGTTTCAAAAGACCTAAAAATGTATACATCCTTTGATGTGGCATTTCTACTTTTAGAAATGCATGCTAAGGAAATAATCAAACAAGTGTTAAAGATGCATGTACAAAGATGTACATCAAAACATTGGCTATGCTGTAAAGAGAAAAGAGAAAATTCTGCATTCCCTACAGTAGGTGACTGGTTATGCAAACTAGTGCTTTCATATAGTAGGGCATTATGCAGCTGTTGAAAGTGAAGATGGAAGTGTCTATTTACCAGGCCTCCTAGACTATACCAAGCCTCATCAGCACCCTGTAGCCTTTTACTCATTGCAGTTGTTATGGCTTCCTAATATATGTATTTGGAAGCTTATTTAACTTCTTCACACATACACAGAATGGCAGGTCCATGAGGATGGAAACTAAGCCTGTTTTACTCCTTCCTGGTATCCCAAGTACCTTGGCATGTAATAGATAATAAATATTATATTTGTTTACTAATGGACTGACTGAAGAAATGAATGAAAAATCAAGGCCACCAGGTATTCATTTCTTTAATTTCCCTCCCATCCATCACATACTTCCCTCAATCTCCAGCTGAGCCTTCAGTGCTGCCTACAGATACTTTTACTTTTGTCTGGTCTCTATGGCAGCTGCTCTATACCTCCCTTGGCTCTTGAGGCCAGACTACCTACCACCTCCTACTTTTAGACGATGATATCATCTCCTACTTCCCAGAAAAATTGGGAGCCAGCAAGTGTGGAGTCCTTCAGTGCCCTTCCCTACCGGGGCCTGATTCTGTGAACTTCAGACACCAGGAAGCCATTGGAAGCCCAGGCTAGAGCGCATTCAGTAGACTGCTAGAAGGCAAAGCCAGACATCCTTGCCCACTTCTTTCTGTGAACCTCTCTCTCTAGCAATCCCCTTTCTTTCTGCCATCGGACCTCTTGAAAAGATACTTTGTTTTCTGCCTCTCATTCATCCTGTCCTTGTTTGCACTCAAGGGCACAGCTAAGTATACTGTTGTGCACACCATTATCTATCCATGCAAGGTCCTTAAAATTTTTTCATCTTATTTTTCCTTTCATCTCTAATCTCACTCCCAGTCCCTCTCTAATGGTTTGATACATGCTCTTGGAAATACAGATGTCTTCGAAAAATATGTAGTGTTTTCTGTGTTTATGTGCTTTTAACTTACATAAATGATATGGATCCATAGATCATATTCTGTTTCTTTTTCCCCTCAACCCTCTGTTTTGAGGCATCATCAGTGCTGCTACATGCACATCTCGTTGATCACTTCTGTCTGACTTGGTACTCATCTACCACATCTACTTCTCCCTTCCTCTGACACTGGACATCTTTGTTCTGCCAACTCTCCATGACCACAAATAATGCTGTAGAACCTTCCTCGACGTGCCACCATGGACCTGGGCAAGAATTTCTCTAAGCCAGAGATTTTCAAAGTACAGTTCACAGACCGCTCAGAGTTACTGAGACTCTTTTGGAGAATGCTCAAAGTCAGAGCTGTTCCAAGATAATACTAGGACACTATTTGCCTTTTTCATAAGGTTGACATTTGCACCACTTGCAAAACTGTTGCCACTTTAGTGTGAATCAAGGCAGTGGCACCAGCCTGTACTAGCAGTCACTGTGTTTTGTATTTTTCACCACTACAGAAAAAGGGAAAAAAAGCCACCAATCTTACTGAAAAGTAGTTTGATAAGGCAGTAAAAATTGGTAATTTTATTAAATCTTGAGCCTGGAGTTGACGTCTTTTTAATATCCTGTGTGATGAAACAGGAAGAACACAGAAAGCACTTCTGCTACGTGCTGAGTGAGATGGTTGTCTTGAGAAGAGCACTGTGCAGTTGTTTGAGGTGTGAGCTCAACAGGCCTTTTTTTTTTTCCTGGAACGTCATTTTTGCTTGAAAGAACAATTGACAGATAAACTATGGTTAGTCAGACTTGGGTATTGGGTGGACATTTTTCTTAAACATGAACTAAATGAGCCTGTTACTCCAAGAAAAACAGCTCACAGTATTTGTTACCAAAGATAAAACTTGAACTTTCAAGTGAAAAACAGAATTTTAGAAAACTTGTTTTTGACACTAGGAGCTCAACAGCTTCCCAGCTCTTTCTTTTTTTTTTTTTTTTTTTTTTTTTACAGAGTCTCACTGTCACCATGCTGGAGTGCAGTGGCACAATCTCGACTCACTACAACCTCCGCCTCCCTGGTTCAAGCAATTCTCCTGTCTCAGGCTCCCAAGCAGCTGGGATTACAGGCGCGCGCCACCATGCCCAGCTAATTTTTGTATTTTTAGTAGAGATGGGGCTTCACCATGTTGACCGGGATGATCTCGATCTCTTGACCTTGTGATCTGCCCGCCTTGGCCTCCCAAAGTGCTAGGATTACAAGCGTGAGCCACCGCGCCCGGCCAGCTTTCGAGTTCTTAAAGGCATTCTCTGCCTGCCCCTTAACTCTTTATGATCTGTTGGGATTCTCAAGTTCCTTGTCCAGAAAATCCTCATTGTCAACGACACCAAGATTGCTCTCTGACCTGGCTTGCTAAGGCCCTATGCATGAAAGTGGATGTTGTCTTTGTCCATCACTTTGCAGGAGTGATTTGGTCTGCATGCCAGGGAGATGCACAAATGTTGGACTAGTGCACAGGAAGTCTGCCATTGCAGAGAGAGACAGAGACACAAAGAGTTGTGACACAAACCTTTAACATCCATGCTCCCTGTTCTTCCCATTCTCCCCACTTAAACTGGACCATCTCACCTACTTTTTGGCCTCATATACTCCCAAGGCCTGTGACTGCTCCATTTATATTTATTTCCAGCTCTGAGCTCTAGATTGCATACGTTTAGCACCCTCTAGACACACAGACTACATCCAAGGCAAGCTCTCTCCTCCTCATCCCTGCACCTGCTGGTTTTCCAGGGTTCCCTAACATAAGGAATGGCACCACCCATTCTATCTCCATACCACCACCATGGTCTGTTCTCGTTTCCAGCCCCACCACTCCACCGTGTAGCAGGCCCTCATCATGTCTCACCTGGGCCCCTTCCACAGCCTCCTAACTGGTGTCCTGGCCCCTCTCCAATCAGCCTTCCACATTGCAGCCACCCTGCTGATCTTCAGCTCACTCCTTGCTCAAAGCTTCTGTGGCTCCCTATCACCTACAAGATAAAATCCACACCCCTTCTTACGACATTTAAGGCCTCTGTGGTCTAGTTCCAATTACCTCATCTTCTATCTGGCTATACCAGATCACTTATTTTTCTCCCTAAATACCAGAAACCCTTATACCTTTATGCTCTTGCTTAAAACGTCCTCTTTGCCTAAAATATCCTCTCTCCAGACCTCATTTTAATGGCAAATGTTGCTTCATTCTTTTCGAGTTCAGCATCACCTTTTCTTGATGCCCTTCCCTTCCTCTGAGGGAAGGAATTCAGTTCCGGATGCTGGCAACTGGCAATGAATGGATGCTTAGGGAATGAAAGGGGATTGCATCAAATGATGGCTTGGGTGGTTGAGGCTGCAGAATTTGAGCTGATCCCTAAAAGGAGTAATCTTAATGATAACTAACATTTATTGAGCACTTGCTATGCACCAGACCTTGCTCTGTGCACTTTCTATGCATTCTCTTTTATTCTCATTCTCTAGCAACCCCAATCTCACTTTATCCTCACTTTAGAGATGAAAAAACTGAGGGCCAGAGTTCTATCAGTGGTTGTGAAGATTTGCTGAGGCGCAGCTTGGTGATCTGCTGCAGAACACCTTCTTGCCATAAATAGCAGATTAGGGATAGCATCTAGAATAGCTTGCAATTATGTCTGTCACACAAAGGAGGAAAAAGTGCACTTGACCTCAGAAGCATGAGGCCATGTGGTGAAGCACAGAAACCAGTCTTTGAAGTCTATCTGGCTGTGTGACCTTGAGCCAATTTCCTGATCTCTCTGAGCTTCAGTTTCCTACTGTGCAAATTGAGGATAGTAATAGCTCCATTGCAGTTTGTGGTGCAGATGAGCTATGAGGAATGCAAAAGAATCCAGCATGGTGTTAGGTATGTACAGGGACTCTGTCAATGTCAATTCATTTTTTTCCTCCCCAGTGCCCAAGGAAAGAAGTGTAGCATGGTGAGACATCAGGAGTCAGAGAAGCTGTGGTCTGACTCTGGCACTAGTAAGGCTGTGCAACCCTCAGCAAAGTTACTTGCCCTCTCTGGGCTTTGGTTTCTTCCTACACTTGTAACATAAGGAAGTTCTGTTTTACAGCAGTTGGGTGTTTCCATTTTCTCTCATTATCCAGCCATGCAATGAAAGGGGAAAAAAACCAGGAGAGAATTAGGAAAATGCTCAAGTCATGCCAACCTGGCATGCTGTGTTTTGTGGAAGCTAGGCATATCTGACAATGGGAAATACTTCCTGAAGACACAGGCTTTGGAACCCTGTTTACCTAGAAAGGAGCTCAGGACTCCTCATCGACAGACACAAAACCAGCTCCCTGCCCCCAACCCAACTTCCAGGAGATGCCCCCACAGTCTTGGGCCTCTCTGCCAAGGCAGGCCTCGAGCTGATTCAAGGGCCCAGCTGCCCGTTGCCATGGCAACATTCCAGCGCACTTTGCGTAGTGACAGGGATGCTAGGCTTTGCTAACAAAGTGCTCTGTAAAGGACTTCATGTCTTTGACAGGGACAATTCCGCCTTCTTTTTCACACGAATAACTCTGGGGGCTGTGAGGAGGGATTTGGCAAGTGACTTCCCCTGTCTTGGCCTGCGCCCTTGGGTTTTCCTTGAAGGCACAAGTTGGCAGCTTTTTATTTTTCTATTTCCAAATATACCATCACTACCTTCCTCCTGACCACTCCCCACTCCAAAGGGAAGAATGGTTTTTCCCTTACTCAGAGCTTTGGTGAACTCAGTGTGTTTATGAAAATGGGAGGCATGGACTGTTCGAATCACTCTATACCTTTGGCTGATTGCTGGATCAAATAGTTTTTAATCCCTTTGTCTTTGTTCAGAATGCCCAGTGTTTTTCAGGGTTGAAACAGGAAGACCTATATTGTCATGGTGAATTACTCCCTGGAGCAGGAAACATATTTGGAATTCTGAGTAGGCTGGGAAGGAAGCCAGGCAGACCTGGGTGAATCCTGCTTTCATGACTTGCAAGCTGTGTGATCTTTGGCAAGTTACTTAACCTCCCCTAATCTCAGTTTTCTCATATGTGCAATGGGAATGGTAATACAGCCTTCACGGGTACTATGGTGGATAGTTACAAGGTATAAATATATCTTATGCTTGCCTGCTTCTTCTCTCTGTTTCCGTCATCCTGATCCTAGCTCATCATCTCTTCTTGGACTACTACGATAGCCTCCTGCCTCTTTGTTTACATAGCAGACATGGTTGTCTTTTAAACATTTAAATCATATCCTGTCGCTTCCTTGTTTCAAATGTTCTAATGGTTTCCCATTGCTCTTCAAATAACATCCACCTCTCACCCCCTACCTCCTCCACCCTAGACACGCTGGCTTGCTTTCCATTTCTCAAAGACATCGAGGTCCCTCTGACCTCGGCCTCATAGCCTCACGGCCTTGGCACTTCCTGTTCCCTCTGCTGGCTCCTTCTCAGGCTCAGTTCTCAGCTCAGAGAGACCTTCTCTTAGCACTCATCCAAACTAGCTCCCCATGCCTGCCCCATCCCTTGCCATGACATCACCATGCTGATTTCCTTCATGGCACTTCTCACAAACTAGCCCTACCTTGGTAATTTGTGTATTTGGTTATTGTCTATCTCTTCTGCCTGGATTGTAAACTATTTACATCTGTCTCATTCATCTCTATTACCCAGTACCCAGCACAGGGCCTAATATCATAGGCTCAGTAAAATCTATTGAATGAATGAATGATTGAATGAATGAACGTGGTTGGTAGAGCCTTGAGAACAAAACCTGAAAGATAATAGAGTGCAATACATGTTTATTACTTTCTTTTTGCCTTTTTCTGTCATCCGGGTGGAAGGCAGAGGTGGTGTGCTAGATCTGTGGCCTCCAAAGTGAATGTATCATCTACTGGGGTGCACAGAGAAAACATTAGAATTTCTGTTAATCCTCATGTTTATGATATGCTAATTTCCATGTTTGTCTGTGTTTTATAATTTATAAAACTCATTAGTACAGTAGTGCATTTATATCGCTTATACATAAATATATATAATGGGAGCATAGGCTCAAAAATACTTGGAGACCATAGCTGGTGGGAAGCAAACTGGCAGACTGTTGACAGAATACGAACTACAGATAGGCTGGGTTGAGCCAGCAGAAAGGTTTCCCAGATTAGAGGTTGGGCGCCTTGGGAACAGGATTGGGGGTGGCCAGCATGCATGCTCCAGGTCTCCACTGTACCGGTGGCTTACCCTAGCCTACTTCAGTCATGGCCCTGTCCTTTCTGACCTTTACAGGCATGTGCATTTCCAACCCCAGAGAGGGATTTTTTTGCAAGTATCTAGAGAAACTTCTGTTCTGGAAATTGGTGCTGGTCGATCCCCAGGGGGAGGTACGTGGGAAAGACTAAAGCCTAGGAGCCCCCTGAGGGCAGCAGCTGGGGCTTCCCATTCTTCTGTCCTCTGTAATCAGAATGGTACCAGAAACAGAGTGGGTGCTTGGATCCTTCGAGAATGTACTTGTTGACTGTCAGTGTATAGGACAACCCTGTCTGAGTGTCTGAGCTGAGAGGACCCTCAGGAGGTAATTAGGTTCATGTTTCACTGTCCAGATGGAAACTAAATGGGGCTCAGAGAGGCCAAGGCCTGCCAAAGTCATAGAGCATCCCACCAGCACTTTTTCCCCTGTGTCTGCATCTCCGCCTAGCCTCTGGGGTGTATGTTTATTCACAATCTGGGCCTTGGCTGGTTCCAACCCCTTGGCCTTGGCCTCTACTCGTAACACCAGCTCTCAGAGGCGTTCTGGTTTTTTACTGGGACAGGGGCCAAAAAAGAAAAACATTTCCCAAATCATAATTCCACAGCCTCCTGCCTCCCCCAAACCCACTTTCTATGTAACTAATCCTGGTGTTCCTTGGCTATTAATGACATCACTGCCGTTCTAGTCACTTTGGCCCAAAATACAAAGTGTTCCACCTCCCTTGAGTAGGGGCTACTATGTGTCAGGTACTTTTTAAAACATAAACTTTGTACAGGCAATTACCGTACACAAAAAAAACCCGCACGCATTGATGAATGATCACAAATTATACGCAGCCATGTACACACTTCCCAGGGCAACAAGTTGACCATGACCAGGACTACAGAAGCACCCCCTCAAAACAGTTTTAACTGTCACTGCAGATCTTTTGTCCAGCAGCCTTGAGGAAGGTATGAGTAATTCAGTCCAATTTACAGATACCAAATATTTTTCTTTGAACCAACTCATTCAATTCTGCCTCGAATATTCAAGAAATTACTTTTCATGCACTCAATTTTTCCCTGTAATTTTTATTAGACTCTAATATATATTAGAATAAATACGTGACTGTTAAACTTTGAAAGACCCTCCCATATTTCTAAAATTTCCCCTCGTACTATCACCTTACACACCACTAGCACAACGTGTACTGCATTTAGGGTAATACTGTACCATGGGAATTAACTCAAGGGGAAGACTGTTTACATTTGGTAAGATCAGAAAAGGCTCAAAATGGACCTGAGATCTGTAGATAGGGTATGGCTGTGCAGAGGGGAAGTCGATTTCTGGCTGTAAGGCTCTGAGAAAGCTTCGTGGGGGAGGAGACATTTGGGCTGGGTTTTGAGAGATAAGTCTGACTTTTCATAAGCAGAGATGGAAGTGGAAGGAAAAGTATTCTAGGCAGAAGGAAGAAAACATTTCATCAAGACTATAAGAGAAATCTGTGCTTTAGGCTTGAGGGACTGTGCCTGACGTGCAGTTGGAAAGTGTCTCTGGGCCCAGGGTTGAGTGAGTTTGCTCTCTTGGGGCACACAACACACAAGCACTGTGAGGGGCAGCCGCTGGCAGGCTATAGCCCACTGCAGTCAGAGTCAGAGTCAGAATCAGAGTGTGTATTAGAATTCACTTTTCCTTATGGAACTTGCTCCTGGAAATTCCCCACACCAGGACAGAGCATGCATAAGCTATGGCAGATGGGGCCAGCAGAATGAAAAGGAGGCAGGCCTGGAGTCAGCCTAACTCGGGTTCAAGTCCCAACCCTGCCACTTACTAACTCCATCTTTTTATCTAATCTCTGTTTCCTCATCTTCACCTTAGGTCCTAATAATTCACACCTGACAGGGTGGTTGTGAGGAGTAAGAGCATGACTGAAGTGACAGGCTAGTTATTGTCTCAGCTCTTGGGTTCCAGGGGACAGTCCAGAGATAGTACCACGTGCCCCACTTCCCTGTCCATGCACTTTGACATCCCTGAGTACAAAGGGGTACAGCCAGTGAGGTGGTAACAATAAACCTTAAGCTGTTTCACTTTGGGGACATGGGCCCCAGAGTTGCTTCTTTCAGGCCTCAGACTTCTCTGTCTCCTCCCCTGGTGTGTCTAAGACACCAAGTAGGGCAGGGGACCAGCCAAATCCAGGGGCCTGGCCCTCCCTCTTCTATAGAACTGGGTGTTCCTGGCTGGCCTTAACTTGTACACAGGCTAGAAAGAAAGAAGCTGTTTTTTCCCCAAAGTCCACATGAAGACACCACAGGATGTTCAGCCCCCTCCTAAAGCCACTGCGCCTCCCTCCCTGAGCACAGTGCTTAGTGAAAAGGCTAGCCAGCCTTTCCAGCCCCTCTCCATAGGCAGTGATCTTGCATCAGTGAACCCATCAGAACAGCTGCCACCAGCACCCTACCCAACCTGGATGTGCACCCTGATGAGAAGGAAGGGATGAGAAAAATTTGCAAAGGTGCTTGGGTTGGTGGCGGAACAAGGACAAAGCACGTGGAGCTTTCAGAGGGATCGCCAGGGAGAAAAGGAGGGCTGGGAAGAAGGAGAGGAGGGAAGGTCTGCACAAGCAGGGTAGTTCGATCCGTACTCAAGAATGGGCAGACACTAACTGAGCCATCCTCTGTGCCATGCCCTCCACAAAGCACAGCTTGAAACACCCAAACTTTGGCCCATCCCCCAAAGAATTCATAAGTTGCTGGGGGCAGAAAAGGTTCATGAATACATGGAAGATTTCCAGCAATTCTAGGGCATCTATGTTTAAGGACAAATGAGAGGCTCGGACAGCCAGAGCTGAAGGTATTCAGAGGAGTTAACCCTGCAGACTGCGAGTAGGGATGTGTGCAAAGACAGCTTTCAAGGGATGACGGGATTTGAGCTGAAGCTTGAGGAACAGCCTATAGGGTTTGGGAACAGCAGGTAGAGGTGGTGAGAGGGGATGGGAAGCATTGTTTAGCAAGCACCTACTGTGGGCCTGGTGTCATTTAGCTCATTTCAGTATTATCTCATGAAAGTCTGACAGTAGCTTACAAGTTAGGTGTTTTCATTCCCCCATTGTACATGGAAAATTGAGGCTGCGGAGGTTAAGTAACTTGTACAAGTTTACACAGTAGAAATGGCAGCATGAGGATTTGAATCTAGGCTTCTCTGACCACAAAGCTTTTCCCTGGTCACTTTACCATGAAATGGTAAAATTTAGAAATATGGGAGGATCTTTTAAACAGATCTCCTCTTTACCACAATGACAAGGTAAAGAGGAGAATGAGTAGTCCAGATTGAATGGGCAGAGGGGTCTGTTTCAGGGAATAAAAAAAGAGAGGGCAAAGAGGTCAGATGAAGCAGCTTCTGAGTATAGGCTGGAGAGAGTGTGGACTTGACACTTTAGACAACAGGACATCGGAAGGTTCTAAGCAATGGAGTGATGTGGTTTGATTTATGTTTGTAAAATCTCACTCTGGCTGCTGTGTCATGAACAGATTATAGGCTGCAGAGGTGGAATCAGGGAGCCCAGTGAAGAAGATATTCATTGCAGGGGTCTGGAGAGGGATGATGGTGGCTGGGACCAGGGTGAGGGAAGTGGAGATGATGCTGTGAAGTGCTCCAATTTGAGACAGCTCTAGGGAACAATTTACAGGACTCAGTGAGTGGGTAGGGAAGGGAGAGGAAAGCATAAAAGATGTCAAAAAGCATTCCTCATTTAATTTAGATGATTAAAAAGGATATGATGGAGAAAGTATTGAATGTGGAGATAGGCAGGGGTCCAAATCCTGGCTGCACCATACACTAGTTGGGTTCATTTAGTCCAGAGGGAGTGTGTGGCCCCCAGCAGATCCTTAAGCATCTAATGGGGTATGGCCATGGGAACACTGGTGCTTGGGTGAGAAAAGCTCCAGACGCCACAGTGAGGCTTACAGAGAGAAGGAAGTGAGGACATGGGACACAAAGTACAGGCTCCCCAGATGAGAAGCTCAGATGAGAATAGGAGAGGAATGGTAAGGCAGAAAGAAAGGTCAAGGGAGAAGGGAGGGGTTCCGTGTCTGCTTTTCTCTTTCGTTTTTTCTCTAATGGGAACATCTTGAGCATGGGCGTAGGCCCAGTGGAAGAAGCCAATATGGACCTTGGCTAAGCTACCTCCCCTCTCTTAGCCTGTTTAAGTATCAGTAGAGTGGATTAAACTAGTAATACCTGCCTGACAAGGCTGGTGTGAGAAAGATATGCAATGATGGTTTAAAAACCGCTTTGAGGTCAGACGTGGTAGCTCACAGGTATAATCCCAGCACTTTGGGAAGCCAAAGTGGGAGGATCACTTGAGCCTAGGAGTTCAAGACCAGCCTGAGCAACATAGTGAGACCCCCATCTCTACAAAAAAATAAATAAAACAAGCTGGGTGTGATGGGGTGTGTCTGTAGTCCCAGCTACTCAGGAGACTGAGGTGGGAGAATCACTTGAGCCCAGGAGGTTGAGGCTTCAGTAAGCCATGATCGTGCCACTGCACTCCAGCCTGAGTGACAGAGCAAGACCCTGTCTCAAAAAGCAGACAAAAAAAACAACAAAGCACTCTGAGGAAAGTTTCTGTGGCCCTGGTCATGTTCAGCTTCTTGACCTGAATAGGGGTACACAGATGTGGCCAGGTTGTGATCAATCACTCATTCCTCCTCCCCACCCGCCCATGCCTTTACTCCCCAAACACTTCCAAAACATACCTGTTCCTATTCAAGCTTCCTCATGGGGTTCCTGGAAATACAATCCAGGGTCCCAAGTTCACAACCCAATCGAATTCAATTCTGTTTTCACTTTCAGGATGCCCCACACATTTTAGAATCATCTCAAGTTGTTATGGTTCTGTCTTTTCTAGCCTCTTTGAGCTTTAAGTCCATGTTTACAACCTTGAAGCTACCAAGCTCATACCTAGGATACATCACAAATGGATAAGAGGTCAGGAACCAGACGTTCCCCAAGCCTCAGTTATTCACTTATCACTTTCGAGATTTTTGCCATGTTCATCAGTCTTCATGATTTCTACCATATTCATAAATGTATTTTCCCAAGATGCTTCACTCCTGGCAGTCCATCTTTTCTGACCTCAGATCAGTCCCCTTGGAAGCCTCACATTCCACAGTGAGCTGCAAAGCCCAAGCATGGGTCACAGTATCCTGTGGTTCCTCTCTATAATTATCTGTTGCCCACAGTAGGCTGAGGCAGCCTGAAGTCAGTAGCTTGAGGGATGTTTGTAGAATTGTTGAAAGAAACTGAAGAGACCTTTGAAAGCTGGGGACTCAACAGGAGAGATTCATAGCAGGGCTAATATTACAAATAGTTAACAGCGTGTCCTTCCGCTTTCTGTTTCTGGCCAACTCTTCATCCTTCATTACCCAGTCCAAGCATCACCTCCTCTGGGAAGGGATCTCCAGACCTTCCAGACTACAGAAGTTTCTCTGATAGTCCCACAACATTATTGCTCCTTCTCTGTGTTGTTGTGGCCTGTGGACGTGTCAGTCACCCCCTCCTAGACAATGCCTGGCACCTCTGTGTCCCCAGCCTTGCATTGAGCCTGGGAACTGCTGAAAGAGTGGCTGAATGACTAGGCAGTTGAGTGGGCAGATGGATGCAGGGATTCCACTTTAGACATCTTGCCCCAAAGTCACAAAGCTCTGCTTTCTGGGTGGCACAGTGCTCCAAGTCTGCCAGGCTGAAGCTTTAGCCAGACTCATACAGTGCCCCGTGGCCATGACTATGACAGACAGGCCCCCTGTTCCAGTGAGCATGAATCTGATGACATCAGCATTGAGCAGTACCACGACTCGCCTGAGTAAAGGCACTTGAGGCTGTCTAGCTCCGGGAGAGTTGGTTCCAGGAGCCACAGCCCTTCCTCACAGCCAGGCTGCTGGGGCTGCATCGGGCTGCTGAGCCAGCACCACTTGCCCCATGTCACTTATCCCACAGGGCTGCAGCACTCACAGTGAGCGACTGCGTAAGTGTGTCCGTGTGTGTGTGTGTGTGTGTGTGTGTGTGTGTGTGAGAGAGAGAGAGAGAGAGAGAGAGAGAGAGCAAGAGAGCGCGCATGGATTTGCTGTGGGACTCACGGAAGGAGCCCTCTCATTGGCTGCCAGGGGTCCCAGTTCCAGTCTTCGAATCTCTGGGCTGCCAGCTCTGCCCTCCCCTGGGAAGGCAAAGCAGGCAAGGGAGTGGAGAGTGGAGTGAGGCTTCAGGTGTGTCTGACAAGGAGGCAGGTACACCTGGTGGCCACATTGGGCATTCTAGTAGCATCTGATTATGCTAGCTCCAAGTCTGCAGCCTGACAGCTTTGTGCTCTGCCCAAATTTTCCCAGATTTCTGTCAGGACTGGAGCCCAGAGCCCATTGGCAGCTGTCACTTACAGAACTGGATCTGTCCCCGAGTGGAGCAGGGAGCTGTGTCACTTAGAATTCCTGGGTAGCACATTCCTTCACTAGTCCCTGTCACACTCCCGGATTAGGCTCTGTTATTGGCCCCACGCTCCTGCAAGCTTCTGCAGACAGAGCAAGCGAGTGAGCGAGTGAGCGAGTGAACGAGCAAGCGGCAGCAGGAATGACAGCACTGAGAGCAGAAACAGCCAGGGACGGTGAGGGTGGGCGAGTTGGGTCCCGGGGGGTCTCTGTGCTGGCCCCCTCTGCAGAGGCAGATGAGGTGGGGGCCATACTCACGGCTTGCTAGGGTTCCTCTTGGAACCTGGGCTGCTCGACCTGAGTGGAGCACTGAGCAAGGGGGAGGGGGGAAGGGAGGGGGAGAGAGAGGGGGGGGGGGGGGAGAGAGAGAGAGAGAGAGAGAGAGAGAGAGAGAGAGACTGACTGAGAGAAGCTCCTAGCAGGCTCTAGTCCAAGTGAGAGGCTCAGATCTGTACAATTCTGTGCCAGAGGCACAAGTGGGATTTGGAAGAGCCATGTGTGTGAGAAGCAAAGCTGAGGTGATGTAAGCACCTGGGGAGGAGCACAGGCAGAGAAGGAGGAGGAGTAGGAGGAGGAGGAGAAAGAGGAGGAGGAGGAGGAGAAAGAGGAGGAGGAGGAGGTGGTGGCGGCCGCGGTGGCTGCCAGTCCAGAGCAGAATGATGGGCAACTCTCACCACAAGCAACCGAGGAGTAAGAGCCAAAGCAGGATGCATTCAGCAACAGGTACTCTTTTCCCTTCCCTCCTTTTCTGGGGCTCCTACAGCCAGAGCCTCCCAGATGCTGCCATGCAGGGCCCCTGACCCTTGGCGTGACTTGCAGGGGCTAGCAGGGGGCAGGGAGAGAGCCCGAGGGAGATGCCGGTGAACTCCTGGCTCCTCTGCTCCTGTGCCAGGCTGAATTGCATAAGTCAGAGTGCCCTGAGTTGGGAGGGGCCGGTCCCTTCACCGGCAACCTTGTGTAGCCTCTGGAGGGTGGCTGGAGTGTCAGAGAAGTGAGCAGCGTGCCAGTGATTGAAGTTCATGGCTAGGACTGTGCTTTCTCCCTGGATCCAGTAGGCAGAGTCTTGGAACCATGCATGGCTTGTCTTTTACTAGCCGAACCTCCTTTGTTATTCAAGCCTTCGTCTCCCCCCCCCGCCCCCATCCCCGCCTTGAACATGCACACCTACACCTCTCCTGGCTCTACCTCATATGCTGCATGCATGGAATGATCCAGACAAATCTGTTTCTTGCCGTGTAATGCCCTGCCCCCCACCTCCCTGCCCCAGCCCTGACAGAGAGTTCTTCTCATGCATGAACGAGAGGAGCATTTGCCAGCCTTGAGTTTGTTGTCCCCCTACCCCTGGGTGTGCTCTGCTTTGCCCCTCTCCAGATATGGACTCAAGGGTGCTGGCATAGTTCTCCCCAACAGCTCCCTCCTGGATGCTGACATTGTGGAAATCAAGGTCTGCAGACAACTTTTCCTAGCTCACCTTCCCAGGTGGCGCAAGGGCAGTTTGGAATCAACCTTCTCTTCACCCATTTACCCACTTCCATAAACTCTTACCCTCCTACCTACCCCTTAGCCACTTGAAAGTACCTTGCACTGCTGCCTGGGGTTAGGCTTCATGCACTAGGGCCACAAGTACTTTCTGTCTGTGCCCTCCTCCCTCTGTGTTGGAGTTCCCTCTTCTCCTTTGTCAGCACCCACCCCCGCTCCACCACCATCACACACAGACACCTGTCGCATCAAACAGAGTCCAGGATGAGCCTGCAGTTCCCTCTGTGCCTGTTTGGGAAGCTCTCATCTACCATTCAGGCCACTGGGAAGGAAGGAAAAGTTTTTGCCAAGTTTGACTCACATTTACTATAAGAAAGCAATAAATGAATTGGCGTCTTGCCAAAAGTGTGCCATGCGCAGGCCCAGAGGGTTGCCTCTGCCTCTCTAGGGACTCAGCTGGCTCTGCAGTTGAGGGTGGCTGTCCAAGGCCAGCCAGTCCCAGGGGCAGTTCTAGAATGGGATTCTTACAGGGCGTGGTGGGGAGAGAAGCTACAGGAAAACAACTTGGGGTATCCTGGCAGGCAGGGTAACCATCCCTGGAGCCCACCTGTCAGAGTAGGGCTTCATTTGGTCTCTTATATGGGCTAAATTTGGGCCTCTGTGGTGGACTGAGCCAAGAATAAAAATTCTGCGCATTGAAGTTTCTTTGGAATCTTCCAGGGACACACTCATGGAAGGCCACCATTAGGTAAATGGCCCAAACACCACCTCAGTCTCCTGCTTCTCTGCCTCGGAGCTGAAGGCTCGGGACCTGCTAGTATTACATAGAGATGCTCTGTGCAGTCCAGTACAGAAACTTGAGGATAACTTTTTACATAATTACTGATGTGACAACTTGGGACAGTTAATGGCTATTGTTTCATTTCTTAGAAGTTGCTTTGTATCTTCAATGCCAGCTCCAATCCAGCGTCATCCTAGAGGTAGTAGCTATGGGAATAGCCTCTGGCAACACAAGGAGGTGGCCTCATAACGGATTCTCCCTCCCTCTCCCTTCCACCTCCTGGTGCTCACCTTAACCACAGCACCACACCTGCTCACTCACCATCCCTAGGCCATCCCAGAAGCCCTGATTGAACACTAATTCCCACTGAGCTAAACTTGTGCCGCTCTTTCTCTTCTTGCTCCCTTTTCTCTCTTCCACTTTCTCTTAGTGAGCCCACTGTCTTTCCAGTAACCCAAACTAGCAGCCTGAGAGTCATCCTTCACTCCTCTCTCTGTATCCCTTACCACACACTTTACAGTTTTCACTCAACCATCTATCTGTTCATTCATTCAAAGAGTAAGTATTCCTTTTCGAGGCTCAGAGGATCTGAGCTCCTCCCCTTATCCTACTGTCAATGTCCAAATCCAGACCTTTGGTCACTGTCGCTTATTCTAGAATTGGGCTGCCTCCCTCCATCTCTGACCTTCTCCTAGCCATGCCCGACACAGCCGCCAGAATGAGCTGTCCTTGTGCTCCCTTGCAATGAACTCAAGTCTTGCTAATTGGGGTATGAGAGATTAAGATTGCTCCCCAAGTGTGGAGTGGATCTCAGGTGACCCAGGGGATCATTGTAGGTTTACAGAGAAAACGTTTTGCCTTTCAAGTTTTGTATATATTTTAATGTGTATTCGAAAAATGTATAACTAATACATCAAACCCATGGTTTCTCATATTTTTTAAAATTAGGGTAAGGTTAAATGTTTTTAAAGTGAGTCTTTTTGAATAAAATGATTAAGTAAATAGTAGTACAGGGGGCACATGGAAATGGCAAAAGTTGGGAAACAGAGATACCAATGCCTGAGGCTTGAGAAGCACCCACGTCTAGGAAAAAGTATACTTTCCTTAGCATAACTTAGAGATCTTCCATGATTGGGTCCCTCCTACTTCTCCAACCTCACCTGCTGTCACTTCTCACCTTGAACTTGATCCAGCCATATTGAATGAATTGAAGGTCTCCAGATGCTCCCATTCAGCATTTCCATGCTTTCACTAATGCACTTTCCTCTGCCTGGAACACGTCCTCCACCTGCTATCTTATCCTGACAATTTTCTATTCAGCCTTGAGAATCCTGATCCTGTGTTTCCTCTTCTCTGAAACTGTCCCTGACTGACTACCTTCCTTCATACAAAATTAATTAATGGAGTTCATTACACCCTCCTCAGTACTAAATTGATACCTTTTACATAATTTTATCATTGCTGGTATTATCATTTTTGTAGTTATTGCATGTTTAGCTCTCCCTGATAAAATGTAAGCTTTTCAAGGACAAGGGCTACAATTTGTATACCAAAGGGTGGGAAAGAACCCTTGACCAGGAGTCAGAAAGCTTGGGTCCTGGTATCTCTTGCCCAGTAACCTGCAGTGTGATCTTAGGCAGGTCATCCACCTCTGCTACTCCTGCCCTTTGGCTCTAAAAAGCTACGGATCCTCAGTGGGGGATCCTTAGCACATTCCCGGGGTGATTGGGAAGATGCTATGTGTGCTAGAAAAGCTTTTGAAATTTGAAGTTGCTTTTCAAAGGAAGAAGAGTGATTATGATTGCAGAGGAGGGAAACTTTTCTCCAAGGGTGGAGCCAGAAGTGAGCCCCGCATGTTTAGGAGACTGTGGTGGAGCAGCCAGGCTGAGCTGCAACAGGGAAGGGATGAGGGAAACCAGGCACACAGCGGGTAGGGGTGGGGGGGAGGGGCAGGGCGGGGCAGTCACAGCATGTGGAAGCCCAACAGGACCTTAGAGCATAGGTTACTTTAAGACTGGAAAGCCTTGTCTGCCAAGCTCACGAGTTGGGATCGAGTTCTCACCAACTCTCACGGTCCCTTTTACCTATTGAGTGGGTGTAGCCCTGTCACCCTGTGAATCTGTATGTACTGGGGAGGGGGATGCATGCTAGCGCCACCATCACTACACAGCATATGCATAGCTGTGGAGATATGAACTATCTATTTGAATTAGCATCCCACAGAGAAGAGAAAGCTAATATCCATCATGCACCTATTATAGGCTAGCACTTTTCATCCACAACTTTACTTAACTCTCAGAACAACCACCAGGAAGGGATTATTGATGCCATTTTACAGCTAAGAAAACTGAGACTCTAAGAGAGAGCAGCCTCATGGTCTGATAACAAGGAAGTTGTGGAACCAGGATTTGAGCCCAAATCTGTCTAACTCTCAAGCCTGTGCCTATTGCCTCATGCCATGTGCTTCTCAGCATCTCTGCATCTGTGACAGGCATTAGTAACCCTGGAGACTGGATGTGGTGGAAGGAGGAGTCTGAGCCTGGTTGTGGTAGGGCTAGAAAATCTCCATGGCAACAAGGCTTGAAATGCCTAGCCTTGTAGAAGCCCCACCATATGTCTGTTTGATGGCATATTTGTATTGTTGGAATAATTGAACTCACTGGGGACTCCATGTTGGGTCCAGAAGCTAGAGTCAGGGATTTCTGAGGTAGCGAGAAAGCAGAGGATTCTTGAATTTAAGCCTAAACCAGGTTAGGCTGAGAGAGGCTTCAGATCTAGACGACTGGCATCATGCTGGTTTCCGACATTCCCCTCCCTACAAGCAACCACACCAGCACTGTAAGCAAGGTGACCTGTGCTTCAGGATGAAAATGAGTCCACCGTTCTCTTATCTGTACCTAAAAAAAACGAGGAAATCTTCTCATTGCATTTGCAAGGCAATTTTATAGTTGACCTGGCCCTTTCATCTTCACAAGTTTATTGAATTCTCACATCCTCGATTTCAGTATGGTGGAAGCTAAAGTGTCAGAGACTTATAAGGGAGTGCATTGACCCCTATCCCCCTGGGGCCTTCTTCCTAAAGACCTGTTTTCTAGTCAGACTTGATGAGCTCATTGGAAGTTATAGAAGAAGTTAAAATTCTAGGCCACCGAACAAAATATTTCCTGGTGCTCTCCTCCCACAACTGAGAGATGTGTTGGAGGCAGAGGCATAGGCCCTGGGGGTTGGGGCCAATCGTGTTATGCCCATATTTTCTGGGCCAGAACGTGGAAGGAAACAAAAAGCAGGTGTAATAAAAAAGGCACAATGGCCGCCCTAATGACAAATACTAGGGGAATGGCAAAATAAATATGTTGCATCCAACTTCACTAAAATATGGTAGACCCATGAGAGCTGATTATGAAGATTTGAGCAACACGGACAATGCTTATAAGAAAGTATAACATGCAAAAGGCAAAACACAAAACTGCTTCTATGCTGAACTTCACAAACCCTGCAGAAAGTATGTCTGCACATGGCCAATAATTGGAAGAGAATTGTGGAAAAATCAAAATTTGATTTATTGTGGGTGGCAGGCTTGGTGGATTTTTCTTTCCCTTAGATTTCCATTAATGTTGTTATAATGTTGTTTGTGCAAAGAATAATAAAAACCGTTAACACATACAACAATTACACTGGCATATCATTCTGTCAAGCTGAGAGACTAAATCATATCATTTCCCTGAGCCAGCAAACACATTTGGAAGACATAAAGACAAAATTAGGTGCCTTTGTGGAGAGGCAGCTACAAGGAATGGGGAGAGGTCATGAAATTAGTGTGGGAAGCTGCACGTTTGAACTCAAATCCAGATCCTTACGGTAGAGAAAGTTTTTTCACCCGGGTATCCTCAGTTTGTTCATCTGCAATGTAGGAATAATGATAGTAATAATAGCCTGACGAACAAATGATCCTGATGGGACATTCTCAAGGACCTAGTGAAGTGTAAAATGCTGCACATTGTAAAACCTTATCATGGTATGTGTACAGATGTTTAGAAACAAGAGTGTTAGATACTGTTCTCCACTGTCCCACCCCAGCTGAGAACAAAGCCAGCCTGGGTCTGTGCTGCTGGGTGGCTTCAGTTGGCAACCACCTTGTCTTCTCTGAGTGCTAGGGGCCATTGAAATCTGATTAAGCAAGTAAAGCTTTCTAGTTTTCGCCTTGGATGGGAAATCATCAGGAAAACGTTGTGGGTTTTTCTCCGTCTCTTAAATGCTTGAACTCTCGGCATGGGGAAGACTTCCACAGTTCTTGGATTCTTAGCTAGACTTGGCCAGTTATAAGCTATGTGTCTTCAGGCAAGTGACCTAAGCTCGTGTAACCTTCTGGGTCAGTTGGAATTAATAGTGCCTACCTCATGGGGTTGTTGTGAGGATGAAATCAGGTGCTGCATGTAAAGCACCCGCTATGTAGTAAGCGTGTGTGAGCTGCTGTTGTTATTGCTTAAGACAATCAGGGTAGGAAAGGTCTCTAGGAATACCTGAACGAGGGGTTCTCAACAAGGGGGTGAGAGGGATGTGGAGGAGGTCTTGGGGGAGCATAGTGTATTTACATATTTTTTGAAATGGAGTTTCGTTCTTGTCACCCAGGCTGGAGTGCAATGGTGCAATCTCTGCTTACTGCAACCTCTGCCTCCTGGGTTCAAGCGATTCTCCTGCCTTAGCCTACCAAGTAGCTGGGATTACAGGCACCCACCACCATGTCCAGCTAATTTTTTGTATTTTTAATAGAGATAGGTTTAGCCGTGTTGGCAAGGCTGGTCTCGAACTCCTGACCTCAGGCAATCTGCCCGCCTCGGCCTCCCAAAGTGCTAGAATTACAGGCGTGAGCCACTGCGCCCAGCCAAGCACAGTGTATATTAAGTATGGTCATACATATCCTTATTTTTGCATGGCAACATTTTTGTCTCCATTATGGTGAGACCTGGGTATTTTAGTCAAGGTGAGGTGTGTACTTAGAAACCACTAATCTCCCACAAACCTTTCATTTTATGGCTTCATGAAGGTAAGGTGACATTCCCAGGGTCACACAGCTACAGAGATCAACAGGGGCAACAGTTCATCTGCTTTCCCTACCACTGCCCAAGAGTTGTCCTGTGACCTCTGGGATTTCCTCGTTACCAGAGTAGAGACACCCTAGGGCACGTGGCCATGGCCATATAGCCATTATCAAGCTGGGAGAAACCAGACAAGGCTCGGACATTGAGAAGAGGCAAAAATGATGCTTGAGACTACAAAGAAAGACGTCCTTGGTAGGAGACCCTACACACTGACGTGTCAGCTCCTCATCACCCCCAGGCAGTACTTTCAAACAACTTGGGCTAATGTGGCCTCCTAAGTGCCATCTCCAGTCATGTGGAGTAAATGGTCTTTAATGAAACCTTCATTTCCCTCAATAGCAGATTTTCTATTTCAAAAGTAAATTCCTGTCAAAATCTCCCAGAGCACAGACAGAGGGATATGGGGTCGCAGGAGCAGGGTGTGTGTCCTAAGTGCTCCCCACCTTTCGGGTGGAGTGTGTTCTCTGAGGTTTGTTTCTGGCATTGGGGAGGGTAGAGCAGAGCCATCTCTATCTATTCCTTTTGTGGAATTCATAGGCCTGGCCAGAGTGGGGTGCAGGTAGGGTGCTGTTCGGGCTCTTTAAGCTTGTCTCAGAGATGTGCAATCCCCTTCCCCATGCCACACAGGAGATAAAAGGCATGCACCATCCCTTTGGAATATTCTGACCCACCTAGCAACCTGGGGCCCTGCTTCTGCTTCTGGCACCTGGTCTGGGGGTTTCTAGCATCCGAGGCTTAGCTCTTCACACTTCCCCCACCTCCCCACTGCTGAACACTGCCACTTCTACCCTCTCCCCTGCCAGAATATTGACTCTTCTACCCCTGCACCATAACTGTCTTCCTGGCTGGCTTGGGGGATGGGAGGGGTCTGCCCAGGGTACAGAACGAGGTTGGAAAGGTCGAGAGTCATGATGCTCACAGCCAGAGGTCACACTGCTGGTTCTGAGGATGAAGATGGCTCCCCACCGCCCTTATTATCAGGCCTCCAACCCCAGAAACATGAGGTCTGTGTCATGGAAATTTATACACACAGCTGTTTCCCCACCCAGGGACAACAGGTTATCATGACTCCAGCCTAAAGAACCCACAAACCTGAGTTGGAACAAAAGACAGGTGGGCTGGGACTCTCATTTGTGGAGTCTTCCCATCTCAAATAACATGTGGCTCTGGCCATGTGCTATGGCAGCTCCTATCGCAGCAACAGCAGCCATCTCCAGCCAGAGGGATGCAGGGTGAGATGTGACTGTGAAATAGGATGACAAACTCAGGCGTGTGTGAGGCAGGCTAGGGAGAACAGCCAGTGGGAGAGCCGAGCCCAGAGTAGGAGCCACAGTGTTTTAGAAAGGTGGCCCTCCTGGCCTTAGAGGGAAGGCTCAGGGTACCGGTCAGATAGGCCAGAGGACGGTTGCTAGCATACACAGGCCAGCTCCCACAGGGCTTCTGTGGAGCCAGGCAGTAGCCTGAGCAGTGCGCAGATATTTACTCACTGAGTCGACACAGCAACTTTATGGCATAGGTCCTTTTATTAGCTCCGATAGGGTATATGTAGATGAGAAACCACAGACTACGTAAGTGATCTATAGACTAGAAACTGAGGCTCAGAGAGGTGAAGTGACATGCTCAAGGGCACATGGGCTGTAAATGGTGAGGCTGGGATTTGAGCCCAGGCAGTAGAGCTCCCAAGTCTGTCTTCTTAGCCCCTATGCTAATCTGCCAATGTGAGGGAGGTAAGACAGTCAGGCTATCCTTGCCTTTAGCCCACTAGCTGGGCTTTAAGACTGGACTTTCATAAAAACGGGTGCAATGGTTCTCCACCTGGGGAGATTTGAAACACTATCAATGCCTAGGCTCCACCCCTCAGAAGTTCTGGTTTAATTAGTCTGAAGTGAAGTTCAGCCTCCAGAGAGTACAGAGAGTAGGGTGGAAATAGGCTTTGCTGGAATCTGCAGTCTATTGGAGTCTTCACAGAAGCTCCTCAACTTAAAAACACGTAGCATCTCTCCCATCCTGACAAATATCTAACTCCCTTCTCTAGTTCTGCCTCTCCCTCCAGCTACGGCTCTTTCCTCTCTAACCACAGCCAGACTTCCTGAGAGGTGTCTCCCCTCCCCTCCCATTTCCCTCCTTAACCTGCTGCAGTCTGGCCTCTGTGAAGCCATCCTCGCCAAGGTCACCCTCTGGGTGGTGCTAAAGTGAACATTGCTTACACCTCAGACTACTTAAATTCTTGAACGCATCAACCATTCCTTGCTCCTGGAAATGAAACTTCTTCCCACCTCAGGGATACTGTGCATTCTCCCTGTCTGGATATTTCAGCTCAGTCATTTTCATTTTTTTTTTCTTTTTTATTATTGTACTTTAGTTTCTGAGGTACATGTTCAGATCATGCACGATTGTTGCATAGGTACATATATGGCAAGGTGGTTTGCTGCCTTCATCCTCCCATCACCTATACCTGGCATTTCTCCCCACGTTATCCCTCCCCACCCTCCCCACCCCCCTCTGTCCCTCCCCTAGCCCCCCAACAGTACCCAGTGTGTGATGCTCCCCTCCCTGTGTCCGTGTGTTCTCATTGTTCAACACCCGCCTATGAGTGAGAACATGTGGTGTTTGATTTTCTGTTCTTGTGTCAGTTTGCTGAGAGTGATGGTTTCCCAATTCATCCATGTCCCTACAAAGGACACGAACTCATTGTTTTTTATGGCTGTGTAGTATTCCATGGTGTATATGTGCCACGTTCTCTTCGTCCAGTCTATCATTGATGCACATTTGGGTTGGTTCCATGTCTTTGCTGTTATAAACAATGCTGCAATGAACATATGTGTACATGTGTCTTTATAATAGAATGATTTATAGTCCTTTGGGTATATACCCAGTAATAGGATTGCTGGGTCAAATGGAATTTCTATTTCTAGATCCTTGAGGAATCACCACAGTCTTTTTCTATGGCTTCTGTACCATGCTTTACAAATACATTCTGAGGGTAGGTCTCCAGAGACCCATGCAGGAGCCCTGGCCCTGCCCTCAAAGGGCTGAAAGTCTTTTCAATGCAGGCGACTCTGGCCATGTGCGAGGGTAGGCCTCCATCTTGACCTTTCCTTCAAGCTGCTTCCTTATCTTTCTGTGTCCCTGGCAAAGATAGAAAAGAGAATAAATCTCACGCTGAGTCTCTTTCCACCCTGTGAGCAAGAACCAGTGATGCCTCTCTTCCGATTAGAAGACAGTTACTGGAACGAGGGCTCAATCCATCGCCCATGCTCGTTTTGCCAATGTAGTCATTTAGTAACGAAGAACAAAGAGGTCCATTTGTAAGGAGCTTCTCCCACATGAGACTTGTTTCCTGGGTCCTTGTCCTTCAAAACAAAGAGAAACAAATTTGGACAAGTTATGTTTTCAATGTTTGAAAGCCAGTGATTCTCCTGTGCTTTGTGCACCGAAAAATAGGCTTTGCTGGGATCTGTAGTCTATTGGCGGAACTGTAGGTAGGCGAAGAGTAGGGAAGATCGGTAGGGTTCTCCTGATGCCATAGAGAGCAAGCTGGATGACTTCAAGTCTCATCCTTCAGCTGTTGGGCCTTGGGAAAGCCCCTTTCCCTTTCTGAGCCTCAGTTTCCTCCCCGGATTAGATGGAACTAGTTGTCTTTAACTCCTCTGTGGTGAGGATGATAGAAGATGACCTCTATGTGCTATAGAGTAGGCCATGGCGAGGCATTGGGGGAAATTGAATGGAATTGCATCCAGCCATAGTTCACAGACTCGTTCCAGGCCGAGAGAGAAAGTGTGTGTGTACAAGAGAGACTTGTGAAAAACAAGGCCTATCCCTGTGCACGCCTCTCCTCTGGGAAGGAAGGGGCCTGCACAGTGACAATAGACCAGGGGCGCTGACTCAGACAGCCAGTTCCTGTTCATTTCCCCTTGCTGCAGGACAGCCGCTGAGAGGGAGGTCAGCCCTCCAAGGGGCTCTGGCTCGGGCCTTTGGCTGAGAACCTTACCTAGGGAAAGACAAGCCCAATTCACAGATAACTTCCCTCGCCGGTCCACTGTGACTAGGCCGACGGGACCAGGGTGGCTGTGGGTGGAGTGCAGGGGGGTGGGAAAAGAGAGAGGAAACTCACTTTTGAATCCTGAGTTGCTTTCCCCAGGCTGGGCTGCCCAGGAACAACTTCGCTGGGTAAAGGAGTATGTGATCAATGGGACCAAACTGATCCAGCCAGCGTGCTGGGAAACAGGGTTCAGGAAAGTCCCTGGGCACCTACTGAGGAGCCTGGGGACAGGGTTTGGGACAGTGTGGAGCCCTTTGGCTCCCTGCCCCCAGTGTGGGCTCAGCACACACTTTTCTCGTGCATGAGGACTTGCTGGATGTGGATTCTTGGTTATCCACACGGCTGGGATGGAGATAGCCGACTCTGTCACCCTCTTCTGGAGCCGGGGAGGTGAGTCGTTGGAGGAGGAGGGATGCATGCTCAGCAGAGGGGAGAAGGGAAGGAACTGGGGCTCATGAAGGAGGAGCTTTCTGCACTCACAGCTATGCTGAGGCAGCCTGGGCTACCTTGGGAGGGAGTGGGACCGCATTATAGAGGTGTGCACGGAGGGGCAGGATGGCCACTTAACAGAGATCCTATGAAGGGAGTTCATAATCGGATGGCTCTGGAAGAGAGGGTGGATGTGACCACATCCCAACCCTGATATTCTGGGATCCTAAAGGGTTAATAAAAGTGATGGAGGAATTGTGTGCGTGAGTGCGTGCGTGTGTGCGAGTGTGTGTGTGTGTGTGTGTGTAAGAAATACTGCACCTCTTACTTCCTATAAATTGACTTAACACAGATTCTGAGGCCTTGTCCCTTGAGTGGTAGAAAATTCCATCTCATTCAATCTTGGAGCTTTATTTGCCTCCTGGACTCCTGCTAAAATACTGAATTTATTTTTGCAATACCAAGGCATGTAGGCAAGCAGAGGCAGGAAAGGGGTGCCTGTCACTGTTCTTCTGTGGACACAGGTTACTACCAAAAGACCAAGAGCCTTCTAATTGCAGTTCAAGCCAAATCTTCTGGCGGTAAGGCAGAATCAAGTGTAGGGTCCTGTGCCGCACCAGGACCCCTCTCTAGCTTCTGTGAAGAAGACTAGCCACGTGGTCGTGGGAAAGGGGGGCTCTTGATACCACAGTGACATGCCCTTGAAAATGTCTGGAAGCTACTGCTTGTGGAGGTAGCTGACAGGACAGCCTAAGTCCATGCTGTGTCTCTGGAGTTTTAGTTGGCCATTTGTAGCAGGCATATGCTCGAAAGGGGTCTATGAGCTAAAGTAATTTGAAAGTAGAGTGACAGGACCAAAACCGAAGTCCCATGAGAACCACATGCTGTTTGGCATGGAAAAGAATCAGAGGAAAGTTGTCTTTGGTCTTCAGGTCTTTGAGGGACTGTCATAGGATGAATGAAGTAGATGGGGTCTGCGTGGGGCGTCAGGAGACAGAGCTGGGGTCTGTAGACAAGGAGGAAGTTTCCAACAGGCTCTCCATGGGTGCAGTGGGCTGCCTAGAAAAGGAGCCAAGGGTCTTGGTAACTTCGGCAGGTTTTTTTTTCACAGAGGTGCAGGGTGAGCCCTTGAGGAGGGCATGTGAGAGCAAACTTTCTGCTTCCAAGGGAGAGAGAATGGGATGGAGGGGCCGCCCTCACCTGGGATGAAGGCTCAACACCCCCCTGACCTCCACCTCCACAACTTCTCCCCTGGTCTGGCCTCCCTCCTCCCTCTCCCTCCTATGGGGCTCCCGGCTTCCACTCTCCAGCCCATTCTCCACTCTGCAGCCTGAACGAACCTCTAAAAAAGCTGCCCCAAATCCTCTGATGGCCTCCCATCGCCCACTGGTGAAAGTCCAGATTTGTTTCTCTTCGCTATTGGCTCCTTTCTACTCTAAAAACAGAGCCGAGATAAGATCATTTCACGCTCTAATACAGCTCTGACATTTCATAAATCTTTGTCCTAGACAACTGGAAAAGGCTATATTTAACCTTCCGTCTTATAGCTTTTAATGGAGGAACTTGCTTCAGGCACTGCCTTCTAATGCCACAGGACACCAGAGTCTTTTCTTTGTTCTCTGCCAGCAGAGCCGCAACCTCAAGAGGCAGAGGCCACAGCTGGCCTCTCCCTCCAGTGGGACGCACAGGCTGCTTGGCCAGGCCTCTGTCCTAGAGCATCCACCTTCCCCTGTCTCTAGGTGAAGGAGGTCCCTGTCACACCCTGTGAAGTGTGACCCTTCAACTTTCTGATTTGCATATACTTGAAAGACTCCTCATTAACCCCATAGCTGAGATAAGTGGGCCAGGTGAGCACAAGAATAAGTCAGACAGGGCCTGGGGGTATGGGCTTGGGAGTCTGGGCTAGGGGAGGGAGTCAAAGAGAAGAAAATGTATGGTCAAGGGTCTCGTTGTGCAGAGCGAGGGTGGGGAGGGAAGCAATGCTAAGTAACGTACCAGGCCCTGTGCTAGAAGCTTTGCATTGATTGCCTCCGTGTTCCTGCCTCTCCTTGCCTACCTGCCTTGGTATTGCAAAATTAAATTCAACATTTTAGCAGGAGTCCAGGAGGCAAGCAAAGCCCCTAGATTGACTGAGATGCATTGGTCTTTGCATTGATTGTACTGGTTGTGTGATGCTCCCAACAACCCTGTGAGGTGGGTACCATCCTTACCCACATGATACTCCAGTGAGGAGGCTTAATTTACTTAAGTGACTTATTTTGAGTCATACATAGTTAGGAAGTGACAGAATGGGAATTGAACCCAGGCCCATCAAACTCTAAAGCGTAGTTGCTTTGCCCGGTCTCAGGATGTCCCTGGCTGACCTGGCACTGCCCTTTGGAGCAGTTCTGATGTGCTGGCCTCCCTCATTTCCTTGGGATTCTTTTGTAAACACTTGAGTCTCTGGTAGGTTCTTTCCACAATGCCCATCACCCAGGCCACAGGCCCACAGCCAACCTCAGCCAGGCTGAAGAGCCCAGCAGTTTGGAATCTCTGATGGTTCTCCATGCTCTCAGACCTCATGGGCTGGGTTCTCCCACACTCTGTACTCTTCAGCCTTGCAGATAACAGCTGCTGGGATCAGTAGACTAAAACAATGACTATACTATCGCTTTTGTCCATGTTAACAGTTCCCTGGACTGCTAACACTAACAACCTCTGTGGCCTTGGACAAATTTGTCCCTCCTATGATCCCAGCTTCCCCAGAGTGGGAAGATAAGACACTCTCTCAGGCCCTTCTTATTCGAAGAGTCTAGGATTCCCAGGGTCCCCCTCTCTCCAGCCCCACCCTTGCTGCTTCCCCCCTACAGTGCTGGGATGAGGGCACTGGTTTGGAAACCTTTTCTGAGCCAAGCAATGGACACAGTGACAGAGTGGCAATCACAACCACATTTGTAGGCTACTTTATTGCTTACCAACTGTTTGCACAGTCTGCGAAGTGGTAGGGAGGGAACTCCAAGGCGATTTTAATGGTACATAGTACAGCTTTAAAGAACATTGAATCACATGGTGAGAAAATGATTCTCTTTTCCTTCTCTTTCCAGCTTTCTGATTACATCAAGGAGAAGGTCTCAGTGTGGTGCTATTCTTCAACCTCTATAATGCTTACTAATCTTCTTTCATAACAAAGCTAGAGCAGGCCTCAGGCTCAAAGACATGGACAGGCAACAATATCTACATAGAATGTGATTACTCTCTTCTGTTCTTATTGTATTTCTTTATACAGCCATTTTCTATTTATGGCAAGTGATACTCCTTTTGGTTTTGGTTATGGTTGCCATATAGAATTTCTTTCAATACAGATTTGTTTAAGCAAAAAAAAAAAAAAAAAAAAAAAAAATTCACTTAGAGAAATAGGCTAAGTGAACTGTAAGTCGAACCAGTGGAGCGTAGATACTTCAAAACTTGTGGAAGTGGTACCCAAATGGCCAAAACTTGGGCAACACTGGAATGTGGCATTCATTAAGCAGATGTTTTCTGAGCACCAAGTTCCTACGGCCTAGAAGGCCCTGCACAATCTGTCTCTGCTCTTGTCCCAGACTTTATTGCCCCTTACTCCCCCTGCCCACATGCTCTGTTGTGCCTTCCAGCATGTTGTGTCCTTTTTCTGGAATGTCTTTCACATATCCTTGCCCATTCATTAAACCTTGGCTCATCTTTCAAGACTCAGTTTAAATGGCACCTCCTCCAGGAAGTCTTCCTTCAAATCCCCCAGGTTAAGTTCACCTTAGCACCAGGTTCATGTCTCTATTGTAACATCTTTCACATTCCTGTAATCATTTGTTTACAGGCCTATATCCTCCACCATTGGTTCCCAATGCATTTTATAAGAAAAGCTTGAGGAGAGAGCGGGAGAGGGAAGTATATAACAGCTCCTCCTGTCACTTGGAATTGAGGCTTTCCAGATGCCAAGCCAGAGTCTGCACAGGCCACAAACCCAGCCTGGGGCCTGCAAGTCATGTGCAGGATGTTTATTGGGGTACTTCTGGGATCAGCATCTGGAGTCTAAGGGAAAGATGCAGGACTGGTTGAAGGGAGAAATTACGCTGTGATGCTGTCCTGACAGCGTCAGCTGACACTTGGGGAGCTCTGGAACTGGGTTGGTCCTTTAGAGTTGTTCTGAGTCAGGGTGAGGGGCCCAGTCCTGACTCTGAGCCCTGACTCAGATGCAGGCTGGCCCCAGGAGGAAGCATAGCCTTGAGCAAGGCATCTCTGTCTGAGGAGGGAACTGGGCACTTCCCAAAGAGGGCCAACAGCCAGCAGCAGCCCCGCAGCTGAGGGAATAAGACCTTTAGTCCTGAATGGGAATCTGGGCATGCGTCACAGTGTCTACCACAGGGGCCTGGTCAGAGCCTCTGGGGCTTCAGTGCTGGGGAGGCAGCGAGGAGAGAATAGTGGTTTGGAGAGCAGAGTGTGGCTATCATGAGTGGGTGGCTGGTAGGACCTAGCAAATGTTTGCTAAAAGAATGGCTGGGTATGATGTTCCAGTCTCTGGGCTTATAGGCAAGGAGAATACAGAGGCAAACAAGTCACAGGGAACTTCTGGTATCATTGAGCCAACAGATATGTAAGGGACTATTCCAAAACAATGCGCTAAGTGCTACACCTGTGATGTATACCAAAGACCAGGTTTCCACAGCACTTTGTTCATGTTTTTCTTGGAAGCCTTCTATTATGACCTTCCACCAACCCTCTAAGGCACAAATTATTGTCCTCACCCTACACATGTGAAAATAGAGATCCAGGGATTTGCTTTAGACCTCACTGTAGGTCAGACCCCCCAAGGCTGGGATGACCCCCAGCACAGCCTGCCTTTATAACCCAGAGCCTCTCCCCTGCACCACCCAGCCCCTCTCAAAGACACATGCAGTTCTTTGCTTATTATATATATTTGATCTTGACCTAGCCCTGCAAGATAGCAAAATAAAGATGTCAGAAGAAAGTAGGTTTTTACCTTTATTTTCTTAACCTGCCTGGTATGCTTTCAGAGATAGATATATTCGGATCATATTTATAACCATGACATTCTTTTTTATTCTGGTTTTCTTTTTCATTCTGGTTTTCTTTTTCCTGAACCTTCTTAACCACCTGTGAAATTCATCCATTGCACTTACCTGCTTTCTCATGTCTTGTCTCAAAAGTGAGAAAACTGGGATCAAAATCCAGGTAGTTCCTTTTGAGCTGTGAGAGGGAAAATATAGGTATTTTAAAATGTCAGCCTTATTCAAAAAAGCAAAACTTTCTTGGTTTGAAACAGTAAGAATGTACGAGAACAAGAACATCTCTGATTTTCTGTATGATCACTGCCCTAGGAGAGATTCCTTTTTTTGTGAGGGCTATAGTTTGAAGAAATGATCACATAGAGGCAACTAGAAATCCCTGTAAGGAGCTGGGTACCCGGCAGGGCAGCTGCTCCTTACTCCCTCCTTGCCACCCATGGGCTGCACCCTCTCCCCCATCTTTGTGCCCACCTCCTCCTCAAACTCCAGGCCAGGTCCTTTTTTTTTCTTCCTTCCCTGCCTAAAAGATTCTTCAGGGCCTCCTTCCCTGTCAGATGCCAATGAAGGCAAATTTTGAGGCTGAACAAAAAGAATTCTAGCATCTCTCCCAACGGGCTTCCTTGTGGTCTGCCTGGTCCCAGAGTTCACCTAAAGCAAAGCTTTTCTCTAGAGCTTTCCTAGCAGAAGTCATCACACTGTAGAGACACAACAGTTGTTTTATGTTCCAGAGGAGGAAGATATTCCATCTTCATATGTTCCCAGCAATCAGAAAGATACACATGTCCTGTGGCCCTCACATGACTTCATTTCCCATTACTAGCACAGAACCCTAATTAAAAATTTCCTTTCTCTTTGGATCTACCAAATACCTTGCTGGCTTTGTTGGTTAAACAAGGGGGCCCTCATTTCTCATATTTCCTTATAGGGAGATGCAGTAAGTAATGGAGGTCACAGGAGTCAGCTTTCTGCTTTAAAGATTAGCAAGGTAGGCCGGGCACAGTGGCTTATGCCTATAATCCCAGCACTTTGGGATGCTGAGGCAGGCGGATCGCCTGAGTTCAGGAGTTTGAGACCAGCCTGACCAACATATTGAAACACGTTTCTACTAACACTACAAAAATTAGCCCATGGCAGGCACCTATAATCCCAGTTACTCTGGAGGCCGAGGCAGGAGATTAGTGGTGGCAGGCACCTGTAATTAGTGGTGTCAGGCACTTGTAATCCCAGCTACTTGGGAGGCTGAGGCAAGAGAATCACTTGAACCTAGGAGGCAGAGGTTGCAGTGAGCCAAGATCATGCTACTGCACTCTAGCCTAAGTGACAGAGTGAATCTTCATCTCAAAAAAATAAATAAATAAAAGAATTAACAAGGTAAATAAACCATCCTTATCAAGATGTAAATTTCAAAGGGGTGAAAACATGACTCCCATTCAAATGTATAGTGATCATATAAGTGGATCATACAAGTGAATCATACAATATTTGTTCTTTTGTGTTTGGCTTCTTTAGGTTAGCATAATGTCTTCCAGACTTAACTATATTATAGCATGTGTCAGAACTTCATTCCTTTTTTTACATTCTACTTTATGGATATCTCATTTTATTTCTCTATTCATCTGTCGATGGACATTTAGCATCCGAGGCTTAGCTCTTCACACTTCCCCCACCTCCCCACTGCTGAACACTGCCACTTCTACCCTCTCTCCTGCCAGAATATTGACTCTTCCACTCCTGCACCATAACTGTCTTCCTGGCTGGCTTGGGGGATGGGAGAGGTCTGCCCAGGGTACAGAACGAGGCTGGAAAGGTTGAGAGTCATGATGCTCGCATGCTACGATATAGTTAAGTCTGGAAGACATTATGCTAACCGAAAGAGGCCAAATACTAACAAATATTGTATGATTCCACTTACATGAAACATGTAGACCAGGCCAGTTCATAGAGGCAGAAAGTAGACTAGAAGTTACCAGGGCCTAGGAGAAGAGAGGAATAGGAAATCACTGCTTATCGGATACAGTGTGTCTGTTTGGGGCGATGAAAAATTTTGGAAATAGATAGTGATGATGGTTGTACAACATTGTGAATACATTTCATGCCATTGAATTGCACACTTAAAAGGGCAAATTTTATCTTATATATAGTTTACTGCAACAAAAAATAGTTTTAAAAAGATGTGAAAGACTTCACAAGAATGCTGGAATAAGATTTAAAAGTTGGGGCCAGGCGCGGTGGCTTATGCCTGTAATCCCAGCACTTTGGGAGGCCAAGGTGGGCAGATCACAAGGTCAGGAGTTTGAGACCAGCCTGGCCAACATGATGAAACCCCGTCTCTACTAAAAATACAAAAACATAGCCGGGCATGGTGGCATGCGCCTGTAATCCTGGCCACTCGGGAGGCTGACGCAGGAGAATCACTTGAACTCAGGAGGCAGAGGTTACAGTGAGCCGAGATGAAGCCATTGCACTCCAGCCTGGGTGACAGAGCAAGACTCTGTCTCGAGAAAAAAAAAAAAAGTTGGATACAAACGGGTTGGTTCTACAGGGTAATATAACTGTAACCTTTGTGGCTGCCTTTTCTACTGGACAGAATTAATTTTCTTTTCTACCACACAAAAATCATTTGCAACTTATCGGTCTTCTACAAGTTAATTTTTAACTTTACAGAGCCTGGGACTTAATCAATAGGGAATCATAAGTCAGCTGCGTGGATGGTGCTGTCACATGCTCCTGAAAGAGTATCAGTGATATTTTTTGCCTTGTTGTCAAGCTCTGGATAATTTTTTTTAACACCTTAAATAATACATGACAAAGCACAACTCCCACGTGGGTCTCTGTGAAATGGCCATGATGTTGGTTTCAAGGCCTGACTCTTCTGGGTGTTTGCACCTTCGTGACATTTTCTGGGGCCTCTTATCAAGCCTACTTCAGTCCATACTACACATCACCACCAGACTGACCAGGCTACAGTAAGCTATAATCGCACCACTGCACTCCAGGCTGGGTAACAGGGAAACCTTGTCTCAAAAAATAATAATTCAAAAAAAGAAAGGAAAAAGTTCGTCTGGGTACCACCTTGAATCATCTTCATTCCATACTTGATTGTGTTCTAATTCATTGGTCCGTTGGCCTCACATGAAGATGGACTTTGTCTCCCTCTAGCATGCAGCCCTGACCTAAACACTTGGCAAGTCCTCATTACATACCTTTTGGTTGGCTGATTGTCCTGTCCTCTTTGTAAGCTTGTCATCAGAATGCTGGTGACTTTACCTTTGCCCCTTTAGTGTGCACAGTCATTGAAAACACACTTCCTGCCCTTCAGGGACTTATATTCTGACTGGGGGAACAAAAGCAAGTATTCTAGACTAGTCAGGAGGATCTAGGTTCCTAGGATCACTTTCTACTTGTGTCACCTTGAACAAGAAGCCTCCCTACCCCTCAGTTTCCTCATCAATGGAATGAGAATAATAATGTCAATACTTGCCTTGCCTACCTAGTGAAAAGGACAGGAGGATTTGTTAAAAAAAAAATAGTTGTGGAAGTGCTTCATAAACAAAAGAGTGACATTCACATTTTAGTTAAATGATTCTGTGGAAGTTAACTAACAATACAAGATAGCCCAATAAAGAATGTCACAAGGCAGTTTCCCAAGCTCAGAATGAGTCCTTGGGGTACTCACTCACTAACGGGCAAAAGAATTCCAGAGGCCTTGCAGGAGGTAGCTGGGTCCTATAACGTGAGTGAAAGGAAGTTCAATAAACGAGGAGTGGGGTGGGGAGGAGGGTAGTGTGGGGAGGAGGCAGAATCTAGGTGCACGGATCACGAAGGAAGCAAACTGAATAAGTGAAGAAAGATGAACACCTGCTTGGGGCTGGTGAGGCATCCGCGTGGCCTTTCCAGAGGAAAGTGTGAAGGGGCAGTGGGAGAAAAGGCAAGATGCACTCAGAGCACTGAGGCCCCCAGTGCCAGGCTCGGGAGCTGGGCCTGTCTGCTCTAAGAAGCCACTGGGGGATCTGGGATGGAGGAGTGTGGAAGGAAACCAAGTTTTAGAATGCAGATCCCTCTAAGAGTGGGGTTTGTTTTCCTGCCTGTAATTTATCGTTTCTGTGTTTTATTGCAAAATAAAATACAGACTCATTGTACAAAAAAATCTAAAGCGAATCAACAAGTATTTAGAGTAAAAGTTTAAAGTCCACCTTTAATTCCACCCATGCCCTTCACTTGACCAATTCTAGTCTTTTTCAAAGACTGTGAACCATTAACAGTGGGGGGTATATCATCCCAGACTTTTTCCTATGAATATGCCTGCATGTGTGTGTGTATTCATATCTTGTTTTTGTTTTTTGTTTTTTGTTTTTGAGACTGGGACTTGCTCTGTCACCCAGGCTGGAGTGCAGTGATGCAATCATGGCTCACTACAGCCACGAATTCCCAGGCTCCAGTGATCGTCCCATATCAGCCTCCCAAGTAGCTGGCACCACAGGCACGTGCCACCATACCCAGCTAATTGTTTGTATTTTTTTGTAGAGACAGGGTCTCATCATGTTGCCCAGGCTGGTGTCAAACTCCTGAGCTCAAGCGATCCTCCTGCCTCAGCTCCCCAAAGTGTTGGGATTACAGGTGTGAGCCACTGTTCCCAGCCATATCCTTTTACATAAATAAAATTCTTTATATATTTTACACAGAGCCTTGATTTTTTTAAACTTAGTATGTCTATGGACATCTTTCTATGGCAGAATATATCTTCTTTTCAATAGCTGTATAGTATTCCTTAGTAAGAATATGCCACAATTTATTTAACCAGTCCCCTATTGATGAGGACTTCTGCAATTAGTTTTGCTTTTGCCTATTACTTTTACATTTTTTAAGTAATATATGTTTGTGGAAAGAAATTCAACAGTGTAAAGACTATTTAGTGAAAAAATGTAATTCTCCTACTTACCCCTACCCCCCTATCCCCACTTTAACAGCTTCCCTCTCAAGAAGGGAACACAAATACCAGTTTCTGGTGTCGTTCCCAAGATGATCTGTGCATATACAAGTGTGTGTGCGTATATGTGTTTGTGTGTATGTGTGTTTGGAGAGGGGGTGGGGAAGAAAGAGAGAGAGAAATTTTTAATGTAACTAATAACATACTATACACAACATTTTGCACCGCTTTTTTCACCTGACACTGTATCTTGGAGAACATTCCATATCAGTACATATCTTAGCTACATAATTCTTCTTAATGGCTGCAGAGAATTCCATTATATGACTGAACCACAATTTATCTGACCTGTCTTCTATGGGGGTTGTTGCCAGTATTTTGCTATCACACACAATACTCCAATGTTCATGTATTCTTTGTTCATGTATCTTCGTATGCACTAAATCTATACTGGAAATCCCTAGAAGTGAGATTGTTGGGTGAACAGGAATGTGCATTAACATTTTTGACAGTTAATGCCAAACTGCCTTCCAAAGAAGTTGTTTCAGTTGACCCTCCCACTAGCTGTGTATGGGAGTGCCTTTTCCTCCATATCCTCTCTCCCCATCACAGCATGTGATAAGCCTTTTAAATGTGTGCTTGGGAACAGGATGAGAACCTGAGGTGGTGGGGGTGGGAGTGTGTTCAGGGAAGGCACAGATTTTCCATTGTTCCCCATAAGTATGGTTGAGGTGCTCACAATAGCCCAGCAGTGGGTGTAGCCCACAAGTGTTGTGTCCCCAAGACCTTAGGTATGTAGCAGCACCCCTGCATACCCATGATCCACAAACCCACATGGTGCAAGTCCTTGAGTGCCAAAAGAGATTCTTTGATCCTTGCCACCCTCTTTCAGCTTCATGCAGAACTGTTTCTGGATCACAAGCCAGGACCAGGAGGCCTGGATTGGATGCCAGTTTGCTGGCAAGGGCTGTAGGTTAGATGGCCTGTTTCAGGTTGGGAGAACAAAGGTGTGCTTCTGTTTTCTTGAGTGGTGGGGCATGAATGTAAGGGTTGATGTATAAGTGAAGCCCTCCCTGGCAGCCACTACTCTTCACAACTATGCCTCAGGAGTGCGGGACAAGACCGCTCCCCATGACTTTGTTTCCCCATTCCCCATGGCTCTGCTACTGCTGTCTCCCTGGGCATCTCCTGGCTTCTGGGCCACCTCACTGCCTGTGCTCCTCTGTATGTATCTGTCACATATGCATTCCCCAAGAGAGGGCTCTTATTGGGTCAATTGGTCATTCCACCTTCTGAAACATTCTTATCAGCCTGAGTCCTCAGCACAGAGCACCTCATAGGCCACTGGGCACCCTCAGACCCAAATGAAAGATGGCTACCCTTGACTCAGGCCCAGAGTTTCTGGCCTGCCCATTTGTGACCTAAAGAACAGTGCCAGGCCCAGAGTAGCCACTCAACAAAATATTTACTGAATGAGTAGTGATCCAAAATTGAGGAATCCCTTCTGTCAACTCTGTTCAGAAGAATGCTGTGAGTGGGGGAGGCATGCAGAACATTGTAAGATTCTTCTTTGATATATTAGGCTTAAGGCCAAATTCAGCAAATTCATTAGCTGAGTTAATACTTTTATCTCCAAAGTGCAGTATTAAGAAGAACACAGGCTTTGTAACCAGACAGATCTGGGTTCAAATCCTGACAATCACTAACTATGGTGACCTTGGGCAAGTTTCTTGACTTCTCTATTTCCTTACCAATAAAATGGAGCTTATAGTATCTCCCTTGCAATGTTGTTTTAAAAACTAGTCCAGACAAAGAATGCAAAGTACCCACCTCAGTGCCTAATGCATAAAGACATTCAAGAAGTATTATCTGTTGAGATTATTGATTTCATTTTTCAAATTAAACTTCCTCACTTATGTCTGCTAAACTCCTAGTAAATACAAGTGTGCTTATGTTTCTAGAGATAAGTTTGGACTTCTCAAGTCAACACACAGCCAGGTACCACAAATACATATACTTCTTGATGTTCACAACTAAAGGAAAAAGCCTTTTATTTCTCTTGGTCAATTAGCTTTGAGACAAGGCAAGCCATCTCATCAATTCGCTAATATTGCTTTCAAATATTTATAAAGTCTGTCTCCTTAAGATAGTTCTACAACCTTAGTTCTAATCTATTCTCTGGACTATTTCCCCAGATATATTGGAATTTGTTGCCAGGAAAGATGGCTTCTCTGCAGATGTAGGACCTTGGCCAGGTCCCCACATAGCAGTAATCAGGGTATCTCCATCCAGTAAACAAGCAGTTACCAGTCACTTCCCGAATACCTGGCCTTGTGCTATGAGCAACATTATTTCTTCAATCCAGGAGTCAAGGAGGTGGGCGAGAAAGGGCCTGCTTCCTTCCAAAGTCGAAGATGTTCTGTAGGGTGGGTGGCCCACAGGTTATTTGTCTGCTTCACCTTCCATTGATGGATGTTGAGGATGTTTCCATTTTCATCTTATTACTAGCAATGGAGCAATGAACATTCTTGGACTTACATCTGTGTGCATGTGTGTGAGTATTCCCCTAGCATAACTTTATTTATTTAATTAATTTTGGGTTTTTTTTTTTTTTTCTTTTTTGAGACCTAGTCTCACTCTTTTGCCCAGGCTGCAGTGCAGTGGCATGATCTTGGCTGACTGCAGCCTCTGCCTCCTGGGTTCAAGCGATTGTCCTGCCTCAGCCACCTGAGTAGCTGGGATAACAGGTGTGCTCCACCATGCTGGGCTAATTTTTGTATTTTCAGTAGAGATGGGGTTTCACCATGTTGGCCAGGCTGGTCTTGAACTCCTGATCTCAGGTGATTTTCCTGACTTGGCCTCCCAAAATGCTGGGATTACTGATGTGAGCCACCATGCCCAGCCCTAGTATAGCTTTATGAAAGTGCAGTTACTGCATCCAACAGTGTGTAAATGGTTACTTCAAATAAGTACCAGAATATTACCCTCAAAAAGGCTTAAGAACTTACACTCCCACCCTTTACCTCAGTTATTGTACTCCTAGGTCTACACCCTAGAGAAACTCTGAGACAGGGGAACGATGGCATATATGCCGTGAATGTCCAGGATAGCAAAGAATGATATGCACAATTTGATGCAATTTATACAGTTTAAGAACATGCAACCCCTATTGTGTAGTTTATTGTTTATGATCACATACGTAACGCATTTTAAAACATGCATGCAGATCAGAGATACCCAATTCAGGAGAATGCTACTTCTGTGGGGCAGGAGAATGTGGTTGGGGAGGTACACAGGGGGCTTCAACTCAAGCTGTGACATTTTATTTCTTTTGGGAAAAGGTTCTGGGGCAAATATAGGGAAATGGATTTAAATTTGTTCCTAATATTTTCCCATATGCTTGAAGGAGCTCCTCATCTAAAACAAAACAAAACAAAAAACAAAGAAGACAAGAAAAAGGCAGGGCAGGTTCACAGCCCCTCTAGAGCCTACCCTATTGTTCAGGGGCACCTAGTACATCAGAGAGATAGATAACTTCCATGGGAAGAGACTTTGCACCCCAATTCACTAAGAGCCTCTTCTCTGCCAGACATCAGTATAAATCCTTCGGATATATTGCTTGGGGAACCTTACAATTCTCAACTTCCAGGCCCAAGAGAATGACAATCAAACTTTTGCAATTGTCACCCTAATACCCTAATTATCACCTGTCTGCCTGTCCATCATGGAGCTCTAAGTATACTTGAACCACGTGTGAGGAGTACTTGGGGCAAATTTTAGATTCAACCCTGGATTTGGCAATGGCCTTTACCATGAACCCACCATTGCAACACAGGGTGCAGTAAAGCAACAGCATTGCAAAGCTCTTTGTGGACACAGAATTTTTCCATAATGCCTTCTGCTAGCAGTGTTGCCTGATTAGCAGACACAATGGGACCATCAGGCCTTATCAGCACCACTTGGTGTAAAACAGAAACCAGGAAGTGCTGTCTCTCAGTGCTTGGCCCCTGTTGCCATGGCCCCTGTTGCCATGGTCCCCAAGCACTTTCTCTCAATCTCTTATAGCATCCATCAGCAAGCAGGACCTAGAAGCTCTTTCAGGCAGACCAAGAAGAAAGCTGTTAATAGGAAAGATAAGAGCAAGTAAGGGAAGTAATTAAATGAACAAAAAAATGTAGATGGAAAGAATTTGGGGTAAGGCCCAGAAAACAGCTTTTATTTTTGAAAGAATCTTCTTGAAATGTGATAGACAAAGGTGTCTGGGTCAGAATTTGCCAAGAAGGGCCCATTATGTAGCTGCCATGTGGTATAGGTACAGCAACTCTGTGCCCTGGATTTTTCAGAAAAGTCCTAGTTTCAAGTATTTTATTCTGTTTGTCAGACCAAGAATTCTGATTTGAGATTTAAAAAATAAGGTCACTGTAGTTAGAGTAGTAATCCAGGAAAGCCTGATTTAGAATCCATTGTCCCCCCTCACTGGTTGGCAGGGAATCCCCACAGGTCTTGCCCCTAGGGCCCTGAAGGCCTGGGTGAAGTGGCCCCTTATACAGCCAAGAAATATCAAAGTGCCTCTGAACTCCTCCCGTAGCTCTCTGTGGGGTTTAGCCAGAAAGGCATGGTGTTTTGACCCCCATAGACCTGGATTTCAATATGTCCTGCATTAACTCTGCCAACCTAGACCATGCTCTGAGCCTCAATTTCCTCATCTGCAAAATGAGAGCAATAACACAAGGTTATGACAGAGTTATTCTCAGCATCAAATGAAGTTTTTATTACCTTTAAAGCACTGTACGAATGTGCACTGCTAAAATCCATTCCTTCGTTCAACAAATAAGTGCCTACTACATGACAGGCATTAAGCCAGGCCTGAGCATACAGTGGTGATCAAAACAGATAGGGTCCCTGCTGTCACAGAGCTTTCAGCCCAGAGGCGTAGACAGATATTAGCCAAAGATCTCCTTATCTGAGGTCCAAGCAGAGGGGAGATGCAGTAGGGCTGCTCTTTTAAAAAGTTGACTGTGGCTGCTGTGTAGAGCCAGAAGGCAGGAGAGGGAGCTGGGAAGCCACTTAGGAGACTTCTGCCTGCAATAGTGGCTTGGTCTTGGTGAGAAATAGCCAGATTCTGGATAGATTTGGAAGCAGAATCAACAGAACTTGGTGACAGACTAACTTTTGGGAGTGAGGAAGAGGCAAAGAGATATTTTAGCTAACTGTGTCCCCAGGACTTGGGCCACTGGAGCCCACAAAGCCAATTCCAAGGCTGCTGAGGTATGATATATGGAGGGTCCATTTTTCCTTATCTTCCCTCTGTAGAGCAGTATGATGTCAGTCCTTCAGTACAGAAATCAGCCTGCTAGACTTGATCTGAAAAAAGCATTTAGTACTTAAAAATTTCCTTTCGTGTAGAATAATATATCGCATTCTAGCTTTAGGTTGAATGCAGAATTCCTCTTAGAGGTAAATTGTTTGCTTCCAATTTTTAAACTGTTTTAAAATTGACAAATGTAATTATGTGTACACATTCATGGGGTACATAGTAATGTTTTGATACAGATAATGTTTAGTGATCAGATCAGGGTAATTAACATACCCAGTATCTCAAACATTTATCATTTATGTTGGAAACATTCAGTATCCTTCTAGCTATTTGAAACTATATACTATCATTTGGGTTTTTAAATTTTTTTTCTTTTAGAAACTAGGTCTCTCTGTGTGGCCCAGGCTGGCCTCAAACTCTTGGGCTTATGCGGTCATTCTGCCTCAGCCCCCCGAGTAGCTAAGACTACAGGCACATGCCACCACACCTAGCAATGGTACATTATTGTTAACTATAGTCATCCTACAATGGCATAGAACACAAGAACCTTTTCTTCCTCCCTAGCTGTAATTTGTATCATTTAACAAATCTCTTCCTAGCCCTCCAATTTTTGAATGAGATACTACTTTAAAAATAGCTGAGTTGCCATTAACTTAGGATGCTAAAAATGTTCTTCAGTCTAGGTGCTCTCCTATGGGACCAATATATGTTCTTTGAATTGGATACCTTTCAGACCTTGTGCCCAATAGTGTTTGTTCCAACAGGTTGGAAGAGAAGAGGGCCCAAAAGGGGAGAAGGAGATGGGAAGGGCCATAGACAAACTTGAGTTTCGTAACAGTTAACCACACTTAACCGCAGTTAACCATGCTTTAGAGCTTCCAGGGGAATTTCACACATATTTGTTGTCATATTCTGCAAATTCAGGACCGCGGCTGTCTCCTGACTCCCCATCCAGTGTTTTTGCTACTTATTGCACTGCCAGGTCCTTAACTTTTTGGGGAGAAGGGGGAGGGGAAAGTCTCCGTGATAAACAAAAAAGTTTCAATAGACATTCAAAGCCCTTCTTTATTCGAAAGAATTTATTCCATTTGCATTGAGAAGGAGCATAAAAGAAAATTTGGTATTTTCCCACACCACTTGTCCCCTACACACATCAACAGGGCTTTCATTTGTTAGTTCTTGCAGGCCTACCCTTCAGAAGCTATTATCTGCTTGACAGTCTGCTGAGACCTGTTGTCTTTCTTCCTCTCTCAATTAAACTCTAAGGACTGAGGTTCCCATCTGCCCTGGAGCGAACACATCTCTTGTTATACCTGTTTCCCAGAAGCTGGAGAGCTTTTTTACTTTCTCCAACCGCTATAGTTTTCTTTTCAAAACACTTAAACCTTCTTAGTGATGTTTAACTGCAGGTGTCAATTAAATTGGTTTCCCAAACGTGAACCAAACCTTTTCTCCAATTCCTGCTGCATTTACCCTGCCTCCACCCACCCTGAACCAGGAAAGAAAAAAATCAGACACAATTTACTAAGTTATTGTCCTCTCTTTTGTATAGCCCTCTCTTAACATGAATGTGGCAAAATTGCTAGGAAGAAATGGTAGGATGTATTTCTACTAGGCAGGTCTCTTTCTCTGCAGTTGATAGAGCTGATGCAGCCATCTCTGGTTACGGTGTTTAATTGAGCAGTACCCAATATGGTGCCGTTCCTCAGGCTCTTCCTTGACGGGAAGACAGAGGTAGCCGCTGAGCAAGGGGAGCCAACAGAAGTGGAATAGTTCCCCATTCATAGACCCTTGTGGGTTTTGAAGGAGAGAGGAAAGAGAAGGTGAGGAAATAATAGGACAGAAAGGGAAGAATAAGAAAGCTGAGAGGGGTGCTTACAAGTGGAGGAATAGAAATAAAGCTATGAATAGAATAATAGAAACTCAGATTTTTACATTTTTTATTTCTTTTTTTTTTTTTTTTTTGAGACAGAGTTTCACTCTTGTTACCCAGGCTGGAGTGCAATGGCGTGATCTCGGCTCACCACAACCTCCGCCTCCTAGGTTCAGGCAATTCTCCTGCCTCAGCCTCCTGAGTAGCTGGGATTACAGGCACGCGCCACCATGCCTAGCTAATTTTTTGTAGTTTTTTATAGTAGAGACGGGGTTTCACCGTGTTGACCAGGATGGTCTCGATCTCTTGACCTCGTGATCCACCCGCCTCGGCCTCCCAAAGTGCTGGGATTACAGGCGTGAGCCACCGCGCCCGGCATTTCTTTTTATTTTAATAGTATTATGTTATGTAAACCATTATATGTTATTTTTAAATGTATGAAAAAAATTTAATGGTTTTGTTATTGTAAAATGACACATTTGCTGTTAAAATTTCAAATAGTACTGAAGAGTTTCAAGTGAAACACACATGTCAAAATCATCAAGAGTAACAGTTACTTGTGTGTCCTTGCAAACTTGTTCCATGCTTATATAAGCACCTGTGTGCGTTTGATGCACAAATGAGATGATACAATACATGCTGGTCCATTCCTTGCCCATTTTTTTTTTCAATTTACTAATAACTCTGCAGTTTTCTCATTTCTACTCAAAGAGATCTCCTTCATTCTTCTTAATGGCTGCGTATCATCCCCTTGTGTGGATGCATCATGATGTGTGGAACCCATCCCTTGTTAATGGACATTTAGGTAAAATAAAAAGTCTAGCACCACACTATCCAATAGAAATATAACGTGGGCCACAAAATGCCAGCCACTTACAGAATTTTGAATTTCACTGTAGTAGCTACATTCCCCTCCCCAGCTGATTTGAAATGCCACCTTTATTATACCCTAAATGCTCATATATACATAAGTTTATTTTGGACTGTCTATTTTATTTCATTCATCTATTTGCCAATTTTGGTACCAGTATCCCCACTTCTAGTAGTCACATTGAAAAAGTAAAAAGAAAAAGGTGAAATTAATTTTGACAATATATTTTATATACTCCAGTATATCAAAAATAGTGTCTTACAATGTAATCAATATTAAGAATTATTAATGAGATACTTTATATTCTTTGTTTCATATTTAGTCTTTGAAATCTGGTGTACGTTTTACACATCCAGCACATTTCAATTCAGACTGCCAATTTCAAGAGCTTAAGAGCCACATGTGGCTTCTGGCTACTGTATTGGACAGTGGAGGTTGAGCAGGCAGAGGTTCAAAATGTCACCTGAGCTGTGTGTCTCTGTGGTTGGTAGTAATGGATTAGAATGTCAGACATTGAGGACGAAAACTTCAACTTCACCACTCGGGGCAACTCATGAAGCTTCCCAGGGCCTTCGTTTGTGGACTCCAATAAACTCATTGTATGCTGGTTGAGTGCAGACCAGAACAGCTGAGCCAAGTACAGTCAGGCCTCGCTTCACAATGGGGGTACAGTGTGAGAGAAATGTGTCATTAGGTGATTTCCTCATTGTGCAGACATCGTAGAGTGTACTTATACAAACCTAGAGAGTGTAGCTTGCTACACACCTTGGCTATATGGTACAGCTTATGGCTCCGAGGCTACAAAGCCATACAGCATGTGACTTTGCTGAATATTACAGACAATTGTAACACAATAGTACTATTTATGTATCTGAACATACCTAAACATAGAAAAGATAGAGCAAAAATATGGTATAATCTAATGGGGCCATCGTCATATATGCAGTCATCGTATATGCAGTCCATTAACCCAGGGGTCTCAACCCCTGGGCCACGGACCCATATCAGTCCATGACCTGTTAGGAACTGGGCCACACAGCAGGAAGTGAGTGGCAGGCAAGCAACCATTACCGCCTGAGCTCCACCTCCTGTCAGATAAACAGCAGCATTAGATTCTCATAGAAGCACGAACCCTATTGTGAGCTGCACATGTGAGGGATCTCAGTTGTATGCTCCTTATAAGACTCTAACTAATGCCTGATGATCTGAGGTGGAACAGTTTCATCCTGAAACCATCCCCCACAACCAAGTCAGTGGGAAAATTGTCTTCCACAAAACCAATCCCTAGTGCCAAAATGGCTGGGGACTGCTGTGTTAACTTACATGTCATTATGCACATTGCTGTATAAATGCCCTGGCCTTTCCACAAGCTGTAGCCTGCTGGCCACAGAGATAATAGAAAGAGCCTGGGTGCTCAGGAGGTGGTTATCTGAGGTCTGTCACAGGTTCCCCTTTCTTTGTCTCCAGAGATGCCTCTGTTCACAGCTTCTCATCACACTCAAAACCCAATGCCTGCTTCCCTTTTTTTCAAAAGCAGAGTGTGTGGCAATGGGTCTCTGAGGAAATCCCTAACACTGTGGTTGGGGAGGGTGTGGTGGGTGGAACCCACACTGTGACTTACTCAACCGTGAGATCTTAACTGTGTGGCCCCAGAGCCACTGTGCTTCTGAGCGGCAGTGGTGACAGCCATGGCGGCACAGCTTAGAGCCTGGAATGGTAAGCATGGGTGCAATTGCATCTTGCAAGGAGACTCGCATTAGGGTTTGAATTCGAGGTTTGTTGCCTGGATGGGTGTCAGCAGAGTGGGAGGAGGCAGGTGGCTGGAGAGCACTGGGGATAGGTAGGGCAGCCAGCTTTGCCCTGGCCCGAGTCAGGCCAGGTTTGGGAAGCATTTTGACTCCACAGCAGGCTTGGGGGTTTGGCCCCTGGGTTGGCAGGAAGCTGAGAAATGTGATTATCTCCCACAGGACAACATGCTGTCTCTGGACAAAGGCGGCGGCCCCATGCCCACTGCCTGACTAAGTTCTAAACCAGCCCTCTCCCAGCCTTTTCTCTCCAAGCTGGCCAGCTACAAGACCCAACCCTATGGTGGAGCCAAGGATTCAGAGCAGCTAGGCTGCAGGAGAAAGGAATTTTCTCCTGTGGCTGCTTGGGAGGGAGCTCTTTTTTGTCGGCCCCGCCCACCAACTTCCCCATTGCCATGCCTGGAACACCAGAATTCCTTTTCCGTTCCTGCTGCTACCTTTTCCTCCAGCCCTGCAGCCTAGAAACTCTCAGTCGTATCAGACTCTGAAGCACCAGGCAGCAGCCCAGCTTCTTTCTGTTTGATCTCACAAGCCGTGACCTCCCAAGAAATCACACCTAGACTAGGAAGACAGAGTAGTGTCACAGGAAATCTAAGTCCCATGCACCTGGTAATCTCACCCCAGCTTCCACTGCTCCAGCCCCCTCCTTGGGCTGGCCAAAGTGTAGAAGCCCTGTTGATTAAGTCTCTTCCCTGAATGTTGGCAGCCTATGCTCTGCACTAACTTAGCACCTAGTGCAGAGCCTGGCACATACATGGGAGCTACCGAATGGCACTCTCTTGGATGAATAAATGTATAGATGAATTCACATGCTTTGGATATTGTCTTTGTTGTGCCTCCTCAGGGCTCCCAAAGCCTTAAAACTAGAACTTGTCACCTCATCACTGTAGAGTCTTCCACTCGCAGGCATCTATGCACCTGCTGATCTCTGCTGCTAAGAAAAGGTGACAAGTAAAACTAGCCAGTGGATTCCTGAGGGTAGTCTAGGAGTCTTGAAGCCTAGCAGTTGTTTTACAGGCTGAATCATCCTACCTTGAGAACCAAGAGCATGAGACTTGGCATCAGACAGACTTAGTTCAAGTCTCAACCCTGCAGTTTCCGATCTATATAATCTTAGTCAAAAGTTACTTCACCGCTCTAAGATTTAGTACTTTACTCTCCAAAATGGAGCTAAGCATACCTACCCAGGATTATAGTGAGGAATAAATGAAAAAATATATTAGGTTTAACCCTATGAAACTGCCCAAAACATTTAAATGCCAGCAATTTAGTGTAGTTCAATCTAATATATAAAGTGCTTTATAAAGTATAAAGCAGTATAATAAGTACCCCTATATTAGTATTCATTATCTGTAACAGATATAATTTGAAAGTCACAAAATATTGTTTTTTGCAGTACTAGTGACTAATTACTTTCATCAGAATACAGGTCAAACTAACAGAAGAAGCCACTTCTCTAACAATCATGGGCTGCAGGCATATCCTGGAGCATTTTGGCCTGGGAAATAGGGACCAGGTGTTTTTAGGAAACTAGACTGGTTCATGGAAAGCAATGGAGGTGAACAGCAGGGTAACTTGTGACAGCTCCTACCTGGAAATGACTCACCAGCAAAAGCACAGTAGGAGTTGGCACATTCTACTGCCCCAGGTGGGAGTACCCCCTCCCTAGCTCCAGTTGCAAAGCAGACGCTGCCTAAGACAGACATTCCTTCCCAGGGTGGCAGAGACACAAGGTCCTGGCCACCAGGCATCTGAAGGAAACTAAAAACAGCTTCTTGCCAATTTACCCTCCCTAGTGGCAGCTGTCAAGCCCAGGGAGCTTCTCTTGACCTAGCAAAATCCCAGGCCTGAGAAAGCTTGGATTTGGAACTGATAGCTGCAGTGGCCACAGTCGGGGGAGTGGGGGAAGGTTCTCGCCGTATTATACATTGCTCCCTCAATCCCAATCCTAGATGTAAAGGTCACTGGAATTTCAGGCCAGAGGGGACTGGAGAGAGTCCAGAGAAATGCCCACAGATTCGCTCTGCCTCTGTTGCTGGCACCCCAGGCCAAGGATTACTGAAGCACTAAGCAAACAGCTATAAACTTCCTCAGCAGTATTTCTCACTTAGGGCATCACGGTACTTCTGGGTAAGACAATTCTTCATTGTACAGGACCATCCCATGCATTGCAGGACATTTCGAATCTGGTAGCAAGGTAAGAGTAGAGCTGGATAAGTCCCAGGTCTGAAGTTCAGGAGAAGGGCTCGAGCAGAGTAGTGGCCTCTCCACAGCTCCAAATGGTGTCTTGGAGAAGGCATCTTCAACTAGATGCTTGCTTGATGGCTGTGCACCACCCAATGAGCCAAGTGCCTGGACAATCTTGGTTGGGCCACCAGAAACGTGTAAAGTCACTCAGACAGGGCCTGGGACCTGAGAGGAGAAAAGCCAGAGAAGATACCCTCCCAGAGCTGCCCATGGGCGGGCAGTGTTCTGCACCGCTCTTAGCCCCAAGCCCTGACCAGCCTGTGGCAGAAGTCCATGTGGATAGTGAGGCCTACTTGACCCCGTGCCCGAGTACCAGTTTCCAGAATCAGCCAGGATGGATGTAGGATGCGTGACATTCATTCAGGGAAGTGCAAATATCCAATTTGAGCTACAGTATGGACTCCCCATAGCACAGAGGTGCTTGACCAGGAGTTCATGTACTTGAATTAGAAAAAAATTACAACTTTATCTTCATTAACCTGTAACTGAAAGTTAGCTTTTCTTCCATTATGAAAACAGACCATACATCACAGTGGCATTGGCAGTTACCTGTGACTTTATCTCTAATAGGAACCACAGATGTTTGTATGTCTCATTACTGCTGCTGCAGGTATCTTGAATTATTGTCCCACTCACGACTACTTTAAAATCATGACAGTCACTGGACCCGCCACTAGCTCATGTTACTTGATGTGTTAATAATGAAATGCATATTACTATGTTGCAAATTTTAAGATATATATAGATAACTTTAAATGCAATTGACTTCCTTTGTAATCTTATGTATTTTATTTTGTGCTTGTAAAAACATTCCAAGTAGGGGCCCATAAGTTTCGTTAGACTCCTCATGGAGTCCAAGCCAGAAAAACGTTAAGAAATCCTGGATTAGAAGGTTGGCAGGAATTCAGTCTCACTGGAGTCAACAAGGAAGGCCTTGAGTGCAAGGAGAAGGAACACAGGCTCGAGTTCTGCTCGCATTGAGGGAATGCTAAAGGTTTCTGAGCAGGAGGTTGCCCAAGGTGACGCTAAGGTCTCCAGGCTGGGATTCATTCACAGAAATACAGAAGTAAGGAGGAAGAGTGGATTAGGGTAGTGGGAGAGGGTTCTATTAAATATATTAAATTTGAGACTGAAACAAGTGGGCATCCAGTGAAGATGTCCACCAGGCTCTGAGAAATGCAAGTGGGCAGACTGGGAGAGTGGCCGTGGCAACAGGAAAGATTTGAGGATCATCCTCTGAGATGATCATGGGGGCATTTGGAGTAATTGTGCTCAAGAAGGGACAAAAGGCAGTGAGAGAAAAGAGGCCGAGGCAGGGATGGTCATAAGCATCTCCAAGAAACAGATTTGGAGATATCAATTTGCCTGCAAGAGGTTTGTTGGGGACTGCCTTCTGGAACAGCACCTGTGAGGGAGCAGGATTGGTCAGAGACAGGAGTTCACCTGCAATGTAGTTACACTGGAGACCTCAGTCGATCACATGGGAAGCTCTGGAGCTGAGATGCTCTTTAGATGGTCCCAGCTGAGGCCAGGTAGCTGGGCCTTTCTTCCTCTACCTCCCACCCCACCCCATCTATTGACTAGACCTTGGATACAGGCTGCCCCCCAGGAAAGGGGTTCTGACCTTGGAGAAGGGACTCGACTGTGAGCCATCAACCAACACTTCTAATAGCTGGGGGACTGAGTGCCTTGGTCCTGACTAGAGGATCAAGCACCTCAAGGTCTGGTGTTCCAGCCATTCAGGAAATGCAACTGGCTCCCTCCTACCCTGCAGGCCTCTGGGCAAGTCCCTCTCTGCAGCCCAAAGCCAGTTATAGGAGTCCCAGGGACAGGGAGCCAGGGCCTAAAAGGAATTTGAGTCCTTGATACCTGTAATTGAGAGTCTTCAGTCCTTCCCCCAACCTCTCTTATTTGATGCTAAGATAGTTGGGATGAGGTAGGTGGAAGTTAGAGGGAACTGTGCTGTTGCCATCCCTGCACAGTTTGTTTATAAAAGGTTACCAAACTAAGCAAATCAGCCACCATGGAAACAGGCTCTGTGGCTTTCACATCCCTCCCTTCCTTCTGGGGTGACCCACATCTCAAAGAGGGGATGTCACCACAATTGAGGTTACAGATCTGCTCACAAGGCCCGTGAGCTACCCAGGAAATGCAATACTGTTATAGCCATCAAGTAAAAGAAGGTTGGGCTTTATTTTTAAAGAGAGAAATGTAAAAACTTGACTTTCGATTTTGATGTTCATGTCCTTACACCAAAAAATCAAACCAAATAGCAACTGAACTGACTACGCATAAGTTCCCCCAAACCTTTGAAATTTACAGTAGCTGTAGGAAACTTAAATCCAGAAACAGTCATTCATTCACTCCCTTATGCCACAAAAAAAAAAAAAAAAAAAAAAAAAAATTCTGAGTTTGCAAAATGATAGGTTGAAAGACCAAGTGTGGCCTGAAGTCCAGGTTTTTTTGTTCTGCATGGTTTAAAAACTAACTTTCGCCGGGCGCGGTGGCTCAAGCCTGTAATCCCAGCACTTTGGGAGGCCGAGGTGGGTGGCTCACGAGGTCAAGAGATCGAGACCATCCTGGTCAACATGGTGAAACCCCGTCTCTACTATAAAAAACTACAAAAAATTAGCTGGGCATGGTGGCGCGTGCCTGTAATCCCAGCTACTCAGGAGGCTGAGGCAGGAGAATTGCCTGAACCCAGGAGGCGGAGGTTGCGGTGAGCCGAGATCGCGCCATTGCACTCCAGCCTGGGTAACAAGGGCGAAACTCCGTCTCAAAAAAAAAAAACAAAAAAACTAACTTTCCACACTCAGAAGTGGAGCTTACAAATAAATAAACAATAAATAAATAATGTAAGTTCTCAATGCACCTTTTTAAAAAAAATCTTAAGATCTGGTCCCAGTGGATGACTCAGCTAACGCTGAGGGGTGCTGCCCCCTTGTGGGTGTGCAGGGAGTTCCCCAGTTCACAGCAGGCCCCATTCAGCCTGCTTCTCTCCTTGGTGTAACCTGCCTGGGCCCTGCCATTGTTTGTGCTCATGAGCCCTGCATTTGGCTAAGCTGGGTGCTGAAGTTACAGTAATAGATGATGTCATTGCTCTGCTCACAGGGCTGTCTTCTCTGCCCTCAGGGCTCACCATCTAGTGGGGAGGAGGACCCATGTGCACCAACAGACAGGAAACGGAGTCGGGGCTGGGGGAGGAAGGAACAACCCATGGGAAAAAGTGAAGTTGGGACAATGTCACAGAGACTCTAGCAGCAAGGGTAGACATCTACTAGGTGGAAAAGAGGGCAGGGGTGGGAGAATGTCATTCTAGAGCAAAGGAACAGTTAGGCTGGTGAATTGTGCTCCTAAGGGAAGTGGCACATGTGAAGCCGAGAGGAGGCAGGGGCCAGACGGGGAGGCCTTGTCGGCCAGGTTGAGGACCTGGCATTTTATCCCGGTGGTTTCGAGGCAGAGGGAGGAGCTGATCTGACTTGCGTGTGTCTAGATGACTCTCATGGCCCCGTGGAGGCTGGATCGGAAGAGAACAAGATCTGAGGGAGGAAGAGCACCAGGTAGGAGGTTCTTGTAATTGTTTAGGTGAGAAGTAACAGGGCTTTGATTTGGGGAGGTGCCAGTGAGTGGGAGAAGGAAGAGATCTGAGAGGGATTTAGGAGGTCAGATTGACAGGTCTTGGTGATTCCTCAAGGTGGAAAGGAAAAACTGGGACCAAGTGGCACACTGGTGTGCAATGTTATCCTGGCCATGGCAGTAGCTGCCCTTTGTTAAGGTTTCTGGGGTGTTTGCAGCACTTACCCATATATTAACTCATCCCAGTCTCAAAGTCAAAGACACCCACCTACTGCCTGTCCACGGGCCTCATGCAGCTCTTTCTAGGTGCCAGGTGGAGAGTGGAAGTGCTGCCTTCACATTCACTCACTGAATCATCACAGCTGCCCTAGGAAGTAGTTACTATTCTTACATTATTTTATAGACAAGGAAACAGGCTCACAGAGGCTACATGAGTTTCCAGGGGTCACATAGCTAATAAGCGACAGAGCTAGTATTTGAACTCATGTCATCCGCTCCAGAGCCTTTGCTCTCCTGCCAGAAGAGTGGTCACTGAGCACAGAGACCTTCTGCACACAGACCAGCCTGAGCAAACTGCAACAGGCTAGTAGTGTGTGCATCCCACGCACTTCCCCAGTGAGCATCTAAACGTGAAATCCTGAGGCCTTGGATGGGCTTTCTAGTTCTAGAAATTTGAGGAGCTGCAGGTCAGGCAGGCAAGAAGGAAACACTAAGCCCAGGTTGCTGGCACTGTGGGCAGTGAAGGAGAGCAGTCAGATCACACCACACAGGTCCCTTCCCTGCCCCAGACCATAGACCCTCCAAGAGCTTTCAATTATGTCGAGCATCAAATCCAAATTCCTGACTGCAGCCCATAAGACCCTGAAGTAATATGGCTCCTGCCCAGCTATGTGACATCTTTTCTTACCATGCTCCCCTCACTCACACATCATACATACACTGGCTCCTTTCAGTTATTCTTTCCCACCCTAGGACCTTTGCATTTGCTGTTTCCCCTGCCATGTGTGCTCTTTTTCTCTTCGTGTGGCTGGTTCCTTCTCATCATTAAAATCTCCTCTGCTTCAGTGTGAACTCCATGAGGGCATGGACTGCATCTGTCCTGTTCACCATTGTATTCCCCAAGCTTATGGGCCCAGTACACAGAAAGGGCTCTCTAAGTATTTGTTGAATGAATGAAATATTTTGGTACCTGCTGTGTGTCAGGCACTTTACAAACATTAATTCATTTAATCATCAAAACAATCCTGTGAATGAGGTGTGATTGTTATTCCCATTTTGTGGATGAGGCACTGGGAGGTGACTTGACTTGCCCAAGGTCACAGGGCTTAGGAAGAAACAGAGCTGAGACTTGACTCCTGACTTATGCTGTCCCCCTAGCACATTGCTCCAAAGTGTGCATGCAGGCAGGATCTTTTTTTTTTTTTTTTTGGGAAAAGGTTTCACACTGTCACCTGGGCTAGAGGGCAATGGTGCGATCTCAGCTCGCTGCAACCTCCACCTCCCAGGTTCAAGCAATTCTCCTGCCTCAGCCTCCCAAGTAGCTGGGATTACAGGTGCCCGCCACCACGCCTGGCTAATTTTTTTTTTTTTTTTAATTTTTAGTAGAGATAGGGTTTCACTATGTTGGCCACGCTGGTCTCAAACTCCTGGCTTCGTGATCCACCCGCCTCAGCCTCCCAAAGTGCTGGGATTACAGTCATGAGCTACTACTCCTGGCCCAGGCAGCGTCTTAATTGAGAAAGGCCGGGGCTCTGTCCTTCCATGTGCTGCTTTATGTGGCTGACTTAGACTTCCCCAGAAATGAATTGAAGCAGTTCTGATGGCCCCTCAGCTGGGGTTGTTAAACACCCTGGTTGTTCCACCTTTTCATTCTTATTTATTAAAAACTCCACAGATTTAGAGAAGTTCTTCAGAAAGCAAAGCAGAGTTCCCTGCTCAGTGACAAAGTCACCCCATTCCAGTAGGAGATGCAGCCAAAACCCACAGGACTGAGCATCCCCACGAGGATGCCGGGAACAGAGGGGTAAAGTGCTTCCCTCTGGCCCCGTGTTTTCTCCACCAACTTCTTAGCTGCCTAGATCCTTGCTACTCAAAGTAAGGTGTGAAGACCAGCAGGAGCAGCAGCAGCATCACCTACGAGAGTGTTAAGAATACAGAATCTCAGCACACACACCCCCGCTCCACCTACTGCGCCAGAACCCGCGTTTTAACAACATCCCCAGGGGATTTGGTGATTCGTGTGCACAAAAAGTTTGAGAAGCACTGGCCTAGAGGACAGCCTCTGAGAATGAGCTCCTCATCACCAGACTGGGAGCTCCCTAAGGGCAGGGGCTGGATCTCATTGTGTCCTCAAGGCCCCCTGCACAGAACCAGACATGTAGTGGGTACTCAGTCACGTTTCTTGAATGAGTAAATTTGTGAAGGAATCTAGTCACATACAGCCAGCTTAGGCACAGATAAAACGATTTGCTATGCATGCTGTGCAGCCCTATCACCCCCTCCAGCAAGCTTTCCAACAAAGAGGCCCAGCCCCAGCCCCGGGACTCTCCTCCTGGCCTGTGGTCTTGTGAGGGAGGCCCAGCAACAGGGAGTTGGTTTCTGTAGGCCCTAGATTTTGGACAGGATGCTGAACGGCTTGTCCTCTCCCTGTTTCTTCCATCCTCCCACCTAAAAAAAAACCCAAGAAGGAACTTCTGAGGTGCCCACACTGTTGCTCTCTTCACTGAGGCCAGGGTCTCCTCAGCACACACAGCCACCACAGTCCCTGCACCACATCTCAGATGGCCCCCTGGAAATCCAAGTTCCTCCCAAAGTGCAGACGGTGCTGTCAGGTGCTGGCTACCAAGCCCTTGCTGCATGTGGAACCAAAATAAACCCCTGTTGATATGGAAACGGGTTGAATTATCTTAAGAAAAAAAAATTGCTCCTTCATTAAATCGTGTTGTTATGGTAACCAGAATTAGGAAAGTAACTTGGCCATGGAGGTTATGTGCAATGTTTTGGGACTGAGAATTTTCAGAATAGTGGAAAACAGTTTGTGAGTGCATCTCCCTGGCCCCTGACTCTTCCCAGAAAAGGAGGATGAAAACCAGTTGAGCACTCGGCCACCCTACCTGGGTGGACTTGTGCAGGGTGGCTGTGGCTGCTCTCAAAGGCCACGCCTGCGGTGATGCAGGCTGAGGCCATAAAGGTTTATGTGGGAAAGACAGCTAACTGGCGGAGGATGTCTGGACCAGAGGTCCAGCACTGTCTCAGTGTGCAAGTAGTCCTCCACTCTGCTGCAAAAAGAATGTCCCAATCCCCTGGAATTAAGGAGAGGTGGAAGGCTTAAATAACAACAATAGCTACTCTTTATTGAGTCTTTACTGTGAACCAGGCACTGAGCTAAGTACTGGACACACTCATAGCAACCCCATGAGGCATTACTATTATCTCAGTTTTGCAAATATAGACTGAGTCTTACGTCAGTGAAGAGACTTTTACAAAGTCCCAGAGTAAGAATGGCAATCCCATTACTGGGTATATACCCAAAGGATTATAAATCATTCTATTATAAAGACACATGCACACGTTATGTTCATAGCGGCACTGTTTACAATAGCAAAGACCTGGATGCAACCCAAATGCCCATCAATAATAGACTGGGCAAGGAAAATGTGGCACATATACACCATGGAATACTATGCAGCCATAAAAAATGATGAGTTTGTGTCCTTTGCAGGGACATGGATGAATCTGGAAACCATCATTCTCAGCAAACTGACACAAGAAGAGAAAATCAAACACTGCATGTTCTCACTCATAGGCAGGTGTTGAACAATGAGAACACATGGACACAGGGAGGGGAGCATCACACAGTGGGATCTGTTGGGGGGACCAAGGAGGGGACAGCGGGGGGGAAGTGGGGAGGTCAGGAGGGGATAACATGGGGAGAAATGCCACATGTAGGTGATGGGGGGATGGAGGCAGCAAACCACATTGTCATGTGTGTACCTATGCAACAGTCCTGCATGATCTGCACATGTACCCCAGATCCTAAAGTGCAATAAAAATAAATAAATAAATAAAAATTGGAAACAAAAAAAAATGCAGTGACATTGAAAAAAAAGAAAAGTAATCAATTTTGCTACTGTGTCTCTAATGCGACCAGTCAAATAAATACGTGCATTGAAACAAACAACAAAAAAAGGATAAGGTAAATTAAAGAATTGCAGCAGTAGCAGCAGCAGCACCAGCAGTTCCATGGTAGCATTTTAGCAGCAGGGAGGGGCCACACAGCCCCTTGACTTACTCACACTCAGTCCTCCTCAGAAGCAGGAGTGGATACTCGTAAAGACAGTTGGCTGAAGTGAGACTCACTCATTTATTCATTCAACATGCATTTAATGGGCACTTGCCATGTGCCAAGCACTGTGGATATGATGGTGACGAAGACAGACAAGGTCCTTGACCTCAAGGAGCTTACAGTCCAGGATAGGGCAAACAGACAGTCATCAGTGAAACTACTTACCAAGAAAAGCTTCAAATAGTGGCAAGTGCTATGAAGAAAAGCAAGCAGAGTGATGGGCTAGGGTGACTAGGATCAGGACACCATAGCAGGATCAGAGGCCTATCCGAAGAGGTGATATTTGAGCAGAGACCCAAGTGAAGGAAGGAAGTAAGCCATGTGAAAATCTGGGAGAAGAGTGTTCCAGGCAGAGGGAACAGCCAGTTCAAATGTCTTGAGGTAGGAATGGACCTGGCATGTTTGGGGAGCAGCAAGAAGGCCCCTGTGATGAGAAAAGAGCCAGCAAGCAGGGAGGGGCAGAGGCCAGATCATTCAGGCCTTATAGACCTTGGTAAGGACTTTGCATTTCGGTCTGGTGCAATGAGAAGCAATGGGAAGATGTGCTGGGGAGCAACGAGATATAATTTACTTCTTTCTTTGCTAATAGCTTTCTTGAGATATAGCTCACATACTGTGTAATTCGCCCATTTAAAGTGTGCAACTTAGTGGCTCTTAGAATATTCCCAGATATGCACAACCACCATTTAATTCCAGAACATTTTCATTATGCCAAAAAGAAGACCCTTTTCCCATTAGCAGTAGCTTTCCACTTTTGCCAACACCTGCGTCTCCCCAGCTGGTAGTAACCACAAATCAGCTTTCTGTTTCGATGGATTTGCCTAATCTGGACATGTGATAGAAATTGAGTCATATAATGTGTGGCTTTTTGTTACTGGCTTCTTTCACTTTGCCTAATTGTTTACAAGGTTCATCTATGTTGTAGCTTGGATCAGAAATTCATTCCTTTCATTCCTTTGAGACAGTCTCGTTCTGTTGCCCAGGATGGAGTGCAGAGGCGCGATCTCGGCTCACTGCAACCTCTGCCTCCTGGGTTCAAGCGATTCTCCTGCCTCAGCCCCCAGAATAGCTGGGATTACAGGTGTGCGCCACCACATCCAAGCTAGTTTTTGTATTTTTAGTACAGATGGCATTTCACCATGTTGGCCAGGCTGGTCTCAAACTCCTGACCTCAAGCGATTCCTCTCACCTCAGCCTCCCAAAGTGCCGGGATTACAGGCATGCGCCACCATACCTAACCTTTATTTTTCTTTTTATTATTGAGTTATAAGAGATCTTTATTGTATTCTAGATACAAGTTCCTTAACAGATATATGATTGGCAAATATTTTCTCTGTTTCTGTGGGTTGCCTTTTCATTTTCTTGATGGTGGCCTTTGAAGTGCTAAAGTTTTCAACTTTGATGTAAGTTCAGTTTATTTTTTCTTTTGTTGTCTGTGCTTTTGGTGTCATATCTAAGAATCCATCGCCTCATCCCTGAGTGACTTTGGAGGATGATTCCTCTGGTTGCTGTGGGAAACAGATGGGAGATGGGGTTGCTGAATACCCAGCAAGAGGAGGGGTGCCACCTGCAGTGAGGGGTGCTCTATACACAGCTTGCCGACTCCCCCGAGGACCAAATGCTGAACCCTGCTGTTGTGCTAGACCCCTACTGACTTCAGTAGGGATGGTACCAGGTTCAAGAGGCCAAAGAGGAGACCCGTAGCCAGCAAATGAGACATAGGGTTTTATTAGAGGAAACTTACATGCAGAGATGATCCAGTGGGAGCAGGCTGGACAGGAGAACCACAACCTCTTGCAAAAAGCATGCACCCTCACTTAGCACCCTCCCCCAGCAACTGCTATGTGGCAACCCTTAAGTTATTGCTGTCAGGTGCTCCTACCATACACCTGCAAAGTGGCCTGGACCCAGGCACAGACATCGACAGGCTGGTTTTATTTTCCTACATTTCTTTTATGCCAGTCCCATTTTCTGCTCCTCTCCCTGGTTTGAACCTGGTTGGGCAATTCAGACATTTGAAAAGAGGCTCAGAGCCAGGTCAGAAGCTGATCTGGATAGGCTCCGGGTGGCTGCGGAGGAGCCCCCCTCACGCTAACTCAGTGTGGGGCCTGAGAAGAGGTCCTTCCTCTTTCTGAGCTCAGTTTCCACATCTCTTCTGTATGAGGAGCTGGACTATGGCCTCTGACTGCCCACAGGCTTCTGAGTCTTCACATCCCCATTCTCATGGGGAAGCTAAACATGGCTGGCAGAGAATAGTTATTGTGGTAATGAGAGAGAGTTGAAGTAAACCACAAAACAGTGTTTACAATATGATTCCATCTTTGTTTGGCATAGGAAAATTTCTAGAGAGATATACCCAAGGTATCAGCCATGGTTGTCTCTGGTGTGTAGGATTATGAATGTTCTTTTCCTCTTTCTGTTTGTTTGTATGTTCTGATTTTTAACTATGATAAGCATGTTTTGCTTTTGTAGTAAGAACAAAAAAGGAAAGCATAACAGAAAAGCATGACAAGTTTTAAAAGAGAGAATTGCCTAGAAGCCATTAGCAGGCAAAGGGAGCGGGAAAGGTAGCAGCCAGCCACCTCTCTGGGCCAGGCCTCAAACTGCAAAGGGCCTCCCCTGCCAGAGGAGGTTGGAGGCCCCGTAAGCCAACCCTGACGCAGAGATTAGTGTGCAGGAAGTTTGTTAGGGAGGCTCTTGGGATCCACAGCTGTGGAAAGTGGGCGAGAAAGCAGGATTTTGCAGAGGGGGTAAAGTAAACTGCAACACAGGCCATAGTCAGTCCAAAGAGGAAGCTCTGGAGCTGAGACAGCCCCACAGAGCTGCCCTGAGTTGAGGTAAGGGAGCCACCCTGGCAAGATGTGACACTGGACAACACAATCCCCAAGGAAGGCTTGGAATCTTGGTGGCACACCACAGTGTCCACTATAAGAGGACTGTTTGGGGGCCGGGCATGGTGGCTCACGCCTGGAATCCCAACACTTTCGGAGGCCAAGGCGGGCAGATCACGAGGTCAAGAGATGGAGACCATCCTGGCCAACATGGTGAAACCCCGTCTCTACTAAAAAAAAATACAAAAGAAAATTAGCGGGGTGTGGTGTCTCATGCGTGTAGTCCCAGCTACTCACGAGTCTGAGGCAGGAGCATTGCTTGAACCCAGGAGGTGGAGGTTGCAGTGAGCCGAGCTCACGCCATTGCACTCCAGCCTGGCAACAGAGCGAGACTCTGTCTCAAAAAAAAAAAAAGAGGACTGTTTGGCAGAGGTGACCTCCGTAAAGACAAGCCAATAGGCAGATGTGAGGGGGATTTGGGAAGAGGAAAAACTTATCTTTGAACTTAGGTGAACTGGCTTCATCTTCCACTCCAAGCTCTGATCTCCATTCCTGATTTGTCTCCTCAGGCAGTGACCTTTGAAGCATCAAGGGGCCAATCTTTAATTGTTCTGGAATGCAGACAAGGTGGAAGTATTATTGGCCTCATTTTATCAATAAAGAAAGCTAAGTTCAGAGAGGACACACAGCGAGGTCATGATAAGGCAGAGTCTCAAAGCTAGATCTGTCCAACTCCAGCTCCCAACTTCTTTCCCTGTTAACACAGCTGCCCAGACTTTCAAGCAATTTGGGTTGTGGTCAGATGGACAAATCCGGTCTTTCTTGTTAACACTGAACCAGTGTGCTCTCCATGTCCAGCAATCAATATTCAGATGAGATGGTCCCAATCCTGCAGATTACAAAGTCAAATTTGACTCAGTTGATGCAACCTAAAGGGCCCCTTACTAGCCTGAAAAGCTGCTGTCTTTGGAGGAAGACAAAGCTTCCTCCCACCAAGGACAATCCTGAACCTCCCCAAGTTTGCGGGGTGGTGCGTTAGAAGCTACAGGCAGTCTGACTGAGTTAATCCTGAGTTAATCTTATTAACCTATGAGATTAATTGGCTACAGGCGCCAGGCAAGTGACAGCACAGGCATTAATTCAGCAGCGGCCAGGGCAGCCTGACAGCCAGGGACTGATTTACCAGCCCTTTTAATGGATGGGATTGCATTTAGCTAATTGAGTCTGGGACTGGCACGGATAAGACAACCCCCTTGTGATATGCAACTGCTCAGTGGACGTCCTGCCAGCGTGGGGGGAAGGGTGACAGAAGGAAATATGAAGGCAGATTACAAGGAATGCTCCTTTCCTGGCCACTGTAGGGGCTGGTATTAGGTTTCAGGTATCACTAACATTTGAACTACTAGTGTAGTGTAGGGCAGTGATTCTCAAAATGTGATCTTTGCACTAGCAGCATCCCTTGGGAATTTGTTAGAAATGCAAATTCCTGAGCCCTCCCCAGACCTCCTTAATTTGAGTATCTAGAAGTGGGACCCAGCAATTCGTGTTTTAACAGGCTGTCCAAAGAATTCTCATGTACACACTCAAGCTTGAGACCCCCTAGAGGAGTTATGAGTGCAAACTCTAGTACCAGGCAGCCTGGGTTATAGTAGCTGTGATCTTCAACCTCTCAGTGTCTCAATTTCTTCATCTGTAAAATGAGGGAAATAATAGTACCTGCTTCATAGGGTTGTTATGAAGATTAAATTTGTCAAGTGCCTAGAGCAATGCCTGTGGTAAGTAAGTATATATATAAACAACTGTTATCGTTGGAAATAATGGAGTAATGGAGCCTGGGACTTCTGTCTGCTCCCTCAGTGTGACAGCAATTCTAACTGGATCATAATGTTTCCTGTGATTTGATAAGCAAAAAAAATATGGCACAAAAGTATGTCTTCACTGTGATTTTACTTATGTAAAAATACTTCTGCATATGGACAAGGTGAAATTCTGGATGTTTTCTTCCTTTAATCATAAACTTTTGAAATGATTAAACTTCCTTTAATCATAAACTTTTGAAACATAATAGACTTTTGAGGTCCAAATATTCAATAAATTCAGATGGACAAGAGACATATTGAATCACAGATAAGCAATGGACAGAATTGAAGTAGAGACTACTCTAGAGGACTCATGATGAAGGACTGCATGTATGGGTTCCTACCCCACTCAGGGGCAGAAGAGTTGTTCTGGGCTCATCAGGTTACATTGGAGCAGAACCAAGCTCAAGGTTCCTCAGGGTTAGAAGGGAGGAGATGTGAGCAAGAGTGTGGTCCACCTGAGGATGCTTAATAACAGTAGCAAGGATGGCTGGCCCCAGTGAGGACAGCTAGGGGGTGGGCATGGGGGCTGGGCAATGGACTCATCCTCAGGGAGGGAGGAAGAGTCCAGCTAAGAACCAGGGTGGTCTTGGAAGCTGAGAGACTTGGCTAGCTGTTGTGGGAAAGTCTGACCATTTTTTGAGACTGCCAACTAAATCTCCATCCATAAAGGATAAGTACAGCTAGTCAGTGGGGTTTATATCTCCATCTTGCCACCTACATATCTATAGGACCAGGGTCCTACAGATTGGGCTGTAAAATCCTGGCATAGGGCCAGGAGAGCTGATTTCAAGATCAAGAGGGCCAGGTCAGATGATTGGGGTGGGCATGTGGTGAGCTTGAAACTCCAACCATGTGTGCTACTCTCAGCCCTATCTTCCCCTTTAAACTAGAACAAAGACACTCTAGTAAGAGTTTACTGAGGTCTGAGTATGGGGCTTGTCTCTGTACTGTACTATATATTTTTGCATCCCAGTAACCAGTTTACTTTTAAATGGTAGCATATCATTAACACATAGTCACTATAGGATCTAGTGTGATGTACTAGAAATTCTGCAGTTTATCACAGCTGCCCTGATCACATTTTGTGGCTTTTTTTTTTTTTTTGACGGAGTTTCGCTCTTTACCCAGGCTGGAATGCAATGGCGCGATCTCAGCTCACCGCAACCTCAGCCTCCTGGGTTCAGGCAATTCTCCTGCCTCAACCTCCTGAGTAGCTGGGATTACAGGCACGCGCCACCATGCTCAGCTAATGTTTTGTATTTTTAGTAGAGACAGGGTTTCACCATGTTGACCAGGATGGTCTCGATCTCTTGACCTCGTGATCCACCCACCTCGGTCTCCCAAAGTGCTGGGATTACAGGCGTGAGCCACCGCGCCCGGCCATTTTTTTTTTAAATATACTCAATATGCTTGAGTATATTATGGTACATTTCTGACTTACCAAGGTTCTTTTTCTGATAACAACTTTATTAAGACAAAAAGCATGTGCAAACCGCACTATTTACCCATTTGAAGTATAGAATTCGCTGGGTTTTAATATATTCAGAATTGCACAGCCATCACCACAATCCATTTGAGAACGTTTTTTCATCCCAGAGAGAAACTCTACCATTATCGATCATTCCCTATTTCTCCCCAGTCCCCTCTCCAACCCTACACAACCACTAATCGACTTTGTGTCTTAATAGATTTGCCTATTCTGGACATGCCATATAATCACATCACTGACTATGTGGCCTTTTGTGACTGGCTTCTTTCACATAGCATGATGTTTCAGGGTCCATCCATGTTATAGCATGCATCAGTACGTCATTCCTTTCTGTGACTGGATAATTCCATCATATGGCTAGACCACATTTTTATTTATATATGTATATATTTATTTATTTATCCATTCACCAGTTGATAGACATTTTGTTTGCTTCCACTTGTTGGCTATGGTGAATATTGCAGCTATGAACATTCAAGTACAAGTTTTTGTATGGATATATGTTTCCAGCTCTCTTGGGCACATACCTAGGATTGGAAGTGCTGGGCCAAATGGTAACTCTGTGTTTAACATTTTGAGGAACTGCCAGACTGTTTTCCAAAGTGGTTGCATCACATTACATTCCCACCAGCAGTGTATTAACACAAGGGTACCACTTCCTCCACATCCGCACCAATATTTGTTTGACTTTTTGATTATAGCTATCTTAGTGAGTGTGAAGTGGGCTCTCATTGTGGTTTTTATTAGCATTTCCCTAATGACTAATGATGTCGAGTATCTTTTCATGTGTTTGTTGGCCATTTGTATATAGTAGTGTCTTTGGAGAAATGTCTATTCAGATCCTTTGCCCATTTTTGATTTGGATTATTTGTCTTTCTATTATTGATTTGTAAGATTTTTTTTTATAGGTTCTGGACACAGGTCTCTTATCAGACATATGATGTGCAAATATTTGTTCTCATTTTGTAGGCTGTCTTTTCGCTCTTTTCTTGAGATAGAGTCTCTGTCACCCAGGCTGGAGTGCAGTGGCACCATCATGGCTCACTGTAGCCTTGAACTCCTGGGCTCAAGCAATCCTCTGCCTCAGCTTCCCAAGTAGCTAGTACTACAAGTACACACCACATGCCCAGCTAATTTTGTCTTCCTTTTGTACAGACGAGCTCTTGCTATGTTGATCAAGCTGGTTTCCGATTCCTGGCCTTGAGTGATCTTCCCACGTCAGCCTCCCAAAGTGTTAGGATTACAGGCATGAGCCACTGGGCCTGGTTTCTTTTCACTTTCTTGATGGCATTATTTGTGACACAAAGGTTTTTAATTTTGATGAAGTCAAATTTGTGTTTTTCTGTTTTGTTACTTGTGCTACTAATGTCATATCTAAGAAACCACTGCCTTATCTAAGGTCTTAAAGATTTATACCTGTGTTTCCTTCTGTGTTTTATAGTTTGAGCCATTACATGTGAGTCTTTGACTCATTTTGAGTTTAATTTTGTATACATATCAGAATGAATTCCAATTTCATTCTTTTGCATTTGGATATTCTGTTGTCCCAGCAGCACTTACTGAAAAGACTATTCTTTTCAGCATTGAATGGAATTAGCACCCTTGTCGAAAATCAATCAGCCATAGATGTATGAATTTATTTCAGGACTCTCAACTTTTTTCCATTGATCTATGTGTCTATCTTTATGTTAGCAACACACTATCTTGATTACTGTAGCTTTGTATAAAGTTTTGACATTGGGAAGTGTGAGTCCTCCAACTCTTTTCTTTTTAAAGATTGCTTTGATTGTTCTGGGTCCCCTTAATTTCTATATAGATTTTAGGATCAGGTTGCCAATTTCTACAAAGAAATTGGAGTTTTGATAGGGATTGCATTGAATCTGTAGATCAATTTGAGGAATATTGCCATTTTAACAATATTATTTTGATACATGAACTTGTCTTTCATTTATTTCCACCTTTAATTTTTTATCATGTTCCATAGTTTTTAGCATACAAGTTTCACACCACTTTTGTTAAATTTATTATGTGTTTTATTCTTTTGATGATATTGTAAATGGAATTTTTTTTCTTAATTTCATTGTAGATTGTTCATTACAAGTATATAGAAATACCACTTTTAAATTGAATTAACGGCCTTGCAACCATGTTGAACACAATTATTAATTCTAATAATTTTTAATGGATTCCTTAGGATTTTCTATATACAAGATTATGTCATCTCTGCAAATATAGTTTACTTCTCCCTTCTAATCTGTATGCCTTTTATTTCTCTTTCTTGTCTGATTGCTCTAGCTAGAACCTCCAGTGCAGCATTTAACAGAAGCAGGGAAAGTGGATACCCTTGTCTTGTTCCTGATCTTATGGGAAAAGCATCCAGTATTTCACCTTTAACTGTGATGTTATTGTGTGTTTCTTATAGATGGCCTTTGTCAGGTGAAGGAAGTTTCCTTCTATTCCTAGTTTGTTGAGTGTTTTTATCATGAAAGAGTGTTGGATTTTATCAAATCATTTTCAGTCTATCGATATGGTGTATTACATTAATTGATTTTCAGATGTTAACACAGTCTTGCATTCCTGGGATAAATCCCACTTGGTCATCATGTATGTTTGGTTTGCTAATGTTTTATTGGAGATTTTTGCATCTGTACTCGTAGGAGATATTGGTCTATATTTTTCTCGTGATGTTTTTGTCAGTTCTGGTATCAGGTGATACAGGCCTCATAGGATGAGGTGGGAAATATTACCTCCTCTATATAGTTTGTGAAGAATTGGCATTAATTCTTCTTTAAATGTTTGGTAGAATACACCAATGAAGTCATTTTTGTCTGGGCTTTTCTTTGTCAGTAGTTTTGATTACTAATTCAATCTCTTTGTTATTTGTTTATTTGGAGTTTAATTTCTTGTCCAGTCATCTTCAATAGTTTGTATCTTTCTAGGAATTTAAGCATTTCATTTAAGTTGTCTAATTTTTTGTCATATAGTTGTTCATAGTATTCCTTTAAAATCCCTTTTGTTTCTGTAAGGGTGATTATAATGTCCCTTCATTTACTTCTGATTTTTGTAATTGGGGTCTTCTCTCTTTGATTCTTGGTCAATCTAGCTAAGCAAATTTCTTTTGAATTCCCTTTTGGCCTTCTGCCTCCTTCTGCCTATATTTGAGAGCCTTGGCCAATCTAAGAACATACATGTATGTCTCTTACAGTCAAGAAAATGAGTCTTTTCTACATTCTTGCATGTGGAGCTCTCAGCCTGAACCTCCAAACCATATTGTTATGTTTCCTCAGCTAACTGAGGCAGATTCATTCTGATCCAGCTTCTTTGTTAGCCAGTGGCTATGGTGCATAAGTCTGTCTCAATTCCACTCTGTCACTGTGGAAATGAAGCTGCAGCCCTTCAGTATATGGCCATCAGCCAACTGTTGCTCATTTCTGACTAAATATGAGGGCCTGGGGAAGAACAGAAGGCAGCAGGCCCTGCCTGGACCCCTATGCAAGGCATTGTGGATACACCTGGGGCCTGGTCTTCATGACTACTGCTCACTTTGAGTCTTGAATGGGAACAGAGGCAAGTTAGAAAAGCAGAGGCCTACTGCTGTTTGGACCATATGTCTGCTTGGTCACGGCACCCAGGACTATCCTTCCCTAGTTGGCAGGGACTCCGCTAACAGATGGTAAAGTCAGGAAGTCAGGAAAAAGTATTGGGGATTTTGGGCAAGTGCTGATTCTGGCTAGTGTTTTGGGGTCCCTGGCCCCGTTAGTCATCTTTCCCCTTCCCTCTGCGGTCCCTAAGCCTGGCTAGGGTGCCAGTGTGGAAGCATTCATTAGTTCAGAAAATGTCTTAGAGCCACATGTCCACTTAAAGATTATTTCCAGACTAATGAAAAATCCGTGTGTACAAGCAGGTCCCCATTTTAAAATGGAGAAAAGCCCACCAACATTTTCATGGTAAGGAAATGGCAACAAATCAACTCTTTGGGGTATGTGGTGAGCTTGAAACTCAAACCAAGTGTGACAACCACAGCCCCACCCTGGGCTGCTGACTCAGGACCAAGAGGAAGAGGGAGCTGCCAGACTTCACAATTTCTGTAAACAGTTCTTGAAAAAGAAACCACGCACTTGTCTTTCTGCCAGCCCCCAGCTTATCCCCGTAGCTGGCAGCTCTGCCATTGTCTTTTCTCTGACACCTTAGGACAGGGCTTCTTAACTTGAACTCCATGGACCTTCAAGGGGTGTGTGGAGAGAATTTAGAGGGTCTACAAACTTGGATGGGAAGATGATTTGATCCTTTCTCCACGAATCTCAAACAACAAGTTAGCATTTTCTCAAGTTAGGAATGTAGGTGACAAACCACAGTAGAATTAGTGGTATCTGTGACTTTATCACCAACATAAATCACAAATATTTTCATATCACATTACAGTTGCTGTAATATCTCAAAAAATCATTTGTGGTCATCACCACTTCAACATTTCTAATCTATAGACTTGCCACTAAATCTCATGATTTAATGCATTTAAGTAGTAATACAACTAGATCACAAAACGTTAAAAATATTTTTCTAACCATTTCAATATGATTGTTTGCCATTGTGATTCTATGTATTTTATTTTATGCACATGAAAACATTATTCTGAGAAGGGGTCCAGAGGTTTCACCAAACTGCCAAAGGGGTCCATGACCTAAAAAAAAGACTAAGACCCTGCCCTGGATCTTGGAACTTTCCTGCTCCACGGGCCTCACTTCTGATCCACAGAACTTTGCCTATCTTACTGGAGGGGTCAAAAGCACTTGCACGCCGGGCGCGGTGGTTCACGCCTGTAATCCCAGCACTTTGGGAGGTGGAAGCAGGAGGATCATGAGGTCAAGATCCTTGTCAACATGGTGAAACCCCGTCTCTACTAAAAATACAAAAAATTAGGTGGTTATGGTGGCGCATGCCTGTAATCCTAGCCACTCAGGAGTCTGAGGCAGGAGAATTGCCTGAACCCAGGAGGCAGAGGTTGCGATGAGCCGAGATCACGCCATTGCACTCCAGCCTGGGTAACAAAAGCGAAACTCCGTCTCAAAAAAAAAAAAGCACTTGCATGCGGGAAACTTTCTGTGCCTAGTTTCTTAACCTGCAAAAGGGGGAATAATAACACTACCTAGTTTATAGGGTTGTTGTGATGCTTCAATGGGTTAAGAAATGTAAACCACTTAATGCCCAATACATAGTAAGCACTATTAGCTATTTTTGTTATTATTGTTGGTTTATATCAGTCATCTCATTAACATGCTATTATTATCTCAATTTTCGGAAAAAGGAAACTGGGGCTTAGAGAAGTGAAACGACCAAGTCAAGGGTACACAGCAAGGGAGTGGCAGAGACAGGGTTCAAAGCCAGGTCTATTTGACTCTCAAGCCCAGTGGAGGTCACTGTTAGCACACTACTGAGAGGAGGTGATGGACCCCAGAAGAATGAAGGCCATCAATGGGGTGCCCGCTGGGAAGGAACAAGAAGCTCTGTAAGCTCTTGTTTTTTCTCCCCTGCTTGTCCCTACTGTCCACACCTCCAACTTTATCTGGGGGGCTCCCAGCTCCACGTGCATACCATCAGCCCTCAGCCAGTTCTCAGAGGCCCATTCCTTCTTCCAAAAGTCATTGTCAATGCAGCCTTCATTTAGCTTTCATCTGCAAAGAGGACAAGTCCATGTTCTTCCACTGAACCACAGTTTGGCAGTAACAAACACACTTTGGAGTCATGGGCCAGCCTCTGCTCCCAAGTGGATCTCAAGCCTCACAGGCCAGGGAGGTCGGGGTTAGAGGGCCTGAGGGGGAATGCAGAAGGGCAGGGGATTGCCTGGGGAGTGGAGAGGCAGTTTCATGGAGGAAATGGTCTTGGAACTGAGGAGAAGATTGCTAGTTGGAGTGAGGCCAGGAGTGTTCATGAATTTTTCAGGGAGAATGGGTTGTGCAAAGGCCCAGAGGTATGCAAGGGCCTGCTGTGTACAGAAAAGCAGGAAATAATTCAAGATGTCTGGAATTTGGACTGAGTAGAAGAGGAAAGAAGGATAGCATAGGCACATGAGATGGCATAGATAATTCATGAGCAGACAGGAAAGAAAAAGGTCCACAAAATCAGGTCCACAAGTCTTCTCATGAGGAAGGAGAGCCATTGAGGGGTTTTGAACAGGAGCAACAAGCCCAGGTGCGTGAGTTCAAAGGCCCATGGTCCCCACCCCCCGGTATGTGGAAGGTGGGCCAATTAGAATGGGTAGAGACTAGAGCTGGCTTCAGTAGCCCAGGCGAGAGAGAGGAGGAAGGGCTGAATTGTGGGTGGAGAGGTCTTGATTTTGGGGACACTCTTTCTGGCAAGCTTCATAGCCAACAGGTCTCATCTCTAGGATATAAGAGGTGAAGGAGACCTCAATTGCTGGGGGCACTCGCCCTTCTCTAGCTCGGTCGTGTAAGGAGATCCTACTAGAAGGCAAGGCTTCCCCAGGCCGTGGGACTTTTGCCATGAGTTCACCTATTGACACCTTCCATTTTAGCCTCTCTCTCACTTGAACAGCCCACTGCAAGAGCAGAATAAAAAACCCAGGCCCTACTTTCCCACATACACACCCCCAACCCCCCATCAGGAGAGTTGCTGAGGCGAGGGGCCCTGCTCTACCCCATGTGTGGCAGGCAGGAAGGGAAGAGCGGACGCAGGGAGCAGGTCAGGGCCTGCTCTCTGTCAAAGGAAATATCCACCCTCCTAAGCCTTTAAGAAACTGTTTTCTTCCAAGTAGGTCCCGCTGTTACCAGGGCAACCGAGAGCCCTGGTATTTGTGTTTCTGTCTTTGGAGTCCCTGGGGAGAAGTGGCCTGCCAAGCTTTCCCTAATCTGGGCAGGATACAGGAAGTGCTGGCCGGAGGTGGAGCCCACTCCCCACCCCCCATTTGGGGGTGGTCTCTCTCGTGATTAATGCCTGTTCTTATCCCCTGGAGAAGGCCACCCCCACCCTCAGGAGCCAGTTCTGGCGGTCAAGGACACAGGCTTGGGCTCCTATGGACGTGGTTTCTTGGGGCCAGAATTCTGCACTGACTGTGGCACATCTCTCTCAAATGGGTGTCAGCTGCTCTCTGAGGCAGGTGTCCAGGAAGGGCAAGCTCACATCAGACCATGGTACCTGCTGAGGGATCATCGCGCTTGCTGTGTTTCTTGATCAATTACTTTGTACTAGAACTGGATCTGTGGGTCAGTTCTTGCTCCAGGGAGCTCTAGGGAAAGGCTTAGAATCAAACTAGCCATTAAATGTCACCTGGGCTAGTTAGTTCTCAAGGCTCTATGCTACTCTAGGCTGGGCTGGGTTGGACGTTAGAATTGCCTAGGGAGCTTTCTAGATAGAGAAATTCCTGGAGATTCTGTTTCCATCAGCGTGGGTGCAGTAGACGTTAACAGCATGGGCTCTGGATGTCAAACCGTTGGGATTCGCAGTCAAACTCAGCAAATGGGACAAGTGACATCAAGCCACTTGCCTGACCAGTTTCCTCACTTACAGAACGAATGTGGGGAAGTCACAGCTGTTTCAAGGAAGCAAGATTTTCTCTGCCTTCCTCTATCACTCATCCCAGGAGAGGGTTTTCAGGACCCTCGCCATCCTTGTCACCCTTCTACTGCCCCCCTTACCCTCCTTCCTTCCTTCCTTCCTTCCTTCCTTCCTTCCTTCCTTCCTTCCTTCCTTCCTTCCTTCCTTTATTCTGATGTTTTCTTACTCCTGGCATGCAAAAGGGTTTCTATGAGGTGCAACTTTGTCCCCTTCTGCTGGGCAGCCAGGGCCCCAGGTGGGGCCTGCCCATATCCAGGATTCCACACTGCTACTGCAGCAGCCCAGGAAGGCATTGGCATATCTGACAGTCAGGTCAGTCTGTGATTCTGACCAATCACCTGTCAATTCACATCTTCAGATTTTCATTCTCACAAGCTTCTTCTAAGCCACATCTCCCCAACCCAGGCTTTTGCAGTTGCTTTTCTGAACCTGACTGCAAGATCTCAGATGAGCTCCTAGTAAAGGTCATTTCAGGCCAGGTGCAGTGGCTCACACCTTAATCCCAGCACTTTGGGAGGCCAAAGGGGGTGGATCACAAGGTCCAGAGATCGAGAGCATCCTAGTCAACGTGGTGAAACCCCCTTTATACTAAAAATATAAAAATTAGCCAGGCGCGGTGTTAGGCACCAATAGTCCCAGCTACTCAGGAGGCTGAGGGAGGAGAATCGCTTGAACCCAGGAGGCAGAGGTTGCAGTGAGCTGAGATCGCGCCACTGCACCTGGGGACAGAGCAAGACTCCGTCAAAAAAAAAAGTAACCTTAGTTCATCCTTCCATGTTAAGGAGAGTTTTTTGGCCCCTCGTTCCCTTTTGGAGGAGATCTTCTAGTCCTCCAAGCTTTGTACCACCTGCAGATGCTCTTAGCAGGCTGCCTCTAGGTCTCCATCCAGTGGCCCATTTATTCACTAACTTCTTCATTTACCAAACTAGGATTGAGATCCTACTGTGTACCAAGTAGTGTGCTGGGCCCCAGGGACTCCACAGTGACTAGACAGATGAAGAAGCCATGGCCCCAGAGGGGATGAGACTCATGCTAGAGCCCATATAGAGTCAGCGGCAAGGCTGGACTGGAATCCAGGGTTCTTTTCCCCATTCCCACAGTGCTTCTGGCTTCAAGGTTGGGGCAAGGCTGACTCTATTTTTCTGACCTTTTCCCACCTTCTCTAATTGGCCATAACAGAATCTGGGCTCAGGTATCACTACTTGCGATGTCATGAGAAATCCCCTGGGTGCTGGAGACCTTGTCAGGCCTCCTGAAGGGTAACAGGGAGTCCCAGTGCTCACTGATGAAACCCACAACCCCATAAGTCTGCTCCTCCCTAGAAGGGGTAGTCAGCCACATACTCAGTACTGTCACCTGGCTGGTTCCCCCAGAGCTTCCAGAGATAGTGCACCTGATGCATGCTTCGTTGCTTTGGCAAAGACCCATAATCCAGACAGGTTGACACTTTAAGCTTGTCAGGAGTCCCTCCTGGGAGACAGCAAGTACGGTGTATTTGAGTTAAGAATGTATATGGGTTTGGGAGTCATGAAGACCTGGAGTCCCCATGTGACCTAATATCTCTGAGATTCAGGTCCCTCAGCTTTAAAAGGAGACAGCATTACCTGCCTCACTGAATTGTGGAGAGAAAATGAAATGATGGTGAAAATGCCTGGCACATGGTCAGAAACGCCATGGTTCCCTCCCTCCCTCCCTTCCTTCCTATTAAAGGGACAAAGCAAATGTGCCTCTGAAACCAGAGTTTATTTCCCGACTGGAATCCTGCAAGCTGGGGGCAGGGGGCAGGACAGGGCAGAACTAGGAGCTTGGCCTGTCCTGTTAGACAGCAGGGCCAGCGGAGTGGAGGCAGAGAGGCACTAAGTGTCCCCAGAGCTAATGGGCAGCTGCAGGACTGTGACAGAGCCACTCACTAGCTGTCAGTCTTTGGCCGGTGACTTCTCTTTAAGCCTCAGTGTCCTCATCTTTAAGATGAAGGTAAGGATAGTTAGTTCTTGCCCCCAGAATCATTATCAGAATGAAATAAGATAACGGATGTAAAGTGCCTGGCACAGCACTTGAAAGTACTAGAGGCATAATGAATGTTCCCACCCACTTCCCCTGGGGGCAGGGGGAAAGTCCAATTCATGCTGGGAAACTTGGACAAATCACAGAATGGGATTCAGTTTCTTCTGACCCCAGAGTCTGAGGAGCCATGAGATCTTTCTGGGAGGGCTTCTTCTTTTTTTTTTAATTAATTAATTAATTAGTTAATTTTTATTGCATTTTAGGTTTTGGGTTACATGTGAAGAACATGCAAGATTGTTGCATAGGTACACACACAGCAGCGTGATTTGCTGCCTTCCTCCCCTTCACCTATATCTGGCATTTCTCTCCATGCTATCTCTCCCCAACTCCCCACCCCCCGCTGTTCCTCCCCTATTTCCCCCCAACAGAACCCAATGTGTGATGTTCCCCTGGGAGGGCTTCTTACATGGACAGCTCTGGGGACTTCTGATTCATCTTCACCAGCTAACTCACTGGCATCTCATAGCGCCACCTAGTGTCAAAAAGCAGAAGGGCCCTCCCCACCCAACCCGGCCTCTTTTCCTTCACTCAAAGTCCCAAGCGTGCCCGTGAGTGCCTGTAGGGCTAGGCCACCCTACTCCCCGGGAGAACGAATGCTATTTTTCAAGATGCCCAGTGCTTCCACTTCCCTCCCAACAATTTCTGCCATCTACAAATACACAGAACTTGTAGGCAGGTCCCTTGAGCTTCGCCAGGCCTTGGTTTCCTCGTCTAAGGATTTCAAGACTTCAGGGTAGGGTTGATTCCAGCAGGGGGCCTTGGAAGCACCCGATGCCTACTCTATACCCATCTATGTTTGCTTAAAAACAAAGAGACACAATCTTTACACACCCTTTATATTTTTATAGCGGAGAGAAAGCTTTAGCATACAGAGCAGTTTCTTATCTTCACAACACAGTAATGAAACAATAACACATATATTCCAAACGGGTTTCCTCCCGAGCTTCTGGGAGACCTTGGGCTGCCTTCATACCCCTGCATGCATCCCCTCCCCCCACCCCTCTTTCAACCCAAGAAAGCTCCCAAAGCCCACAGTTCCTCTTACAGCTCTTATGGCTGTTATATCACAACAAATATTGAAGATCTGGGAAAGGGAGGAAGAGGTTCAAAGGGAAGCCCAAGCCCTTCCTGCCCCCAGAGGGTGGAAACCAGCTCACGGCTCATCTGCTCTGTCCCTGGCTGTGGTTCTGAGGACTCAGGGTGAGAAGTACCATGGGAACAGGCAGGGCCTATGCTGAAGGGTCCCTGGAATTGTGGGTGTAAGGCACCCGTCCTTCACACGTCTCCACAGGGACATGAGGCAGCAGGGCCAGAGTGTCGGCCATCAGCAAATAGGGTTCACAGCCTCGAAGAATAGCAGGTCCCCTTCTGGAATGCACTCCTGAGAAAATTAGACAAAATCAGCTGAAAAACAGACAAATTTTTCTTTACAAAGTTGTTTACTCCTGCCCTGGTGCGGATGGGGAAAACCCGACAATTGAAAGGTCCAACAAATTAGGAGAATGCTTAAATGAATTATTCAGCATGCATGACTGCACAGGTGGCAGCCATTTTAAATCCTGCTGATCAGGAACTGGCAGAATGATCTCAGCTTTGACAAGACGTACCAAGAACACACTAGAAAGGAAGGCAGCAAAGTGTTAATAGTGCTTGCATCTATGTGATGGGACTCTGAAGGTCTGGGGTTTTTTGTCCTTATAGCTTTCTCCATTTTCCAAACTTTCTTTAACGATTATGTATTACTTTTCTCTTTGGAGAGAAGGGATCTTTTTAAAAGGTAGCAACAGGTTATAGGAACCCAACTCCACTGATTCCCCAGGCTGAGAAACAAAAGTGCTAATGAAAAAGGCATCTTACCTCCCACTGATGAATAGAGACCTCACCAGAAACCAGTCGGAGGACTGGGTTTCTCTGCAACTCCTCTTCCTCCAGCTTCTTCCTCTTGCCTCCATCCAGGCCCAAGATCCTAAGGTCGGGCTGATGTTATTGGTCAGACTCCCATGAGGAACAGAGGTTGAATTTACTATGTTTTCTTCCCTTTGGCCACAAACCCTGGCCACACTTGCTTTGCTGCCAGGCACTGTGCAAAAGTCCAGTGTCCAGGGGCAGTTCAGGCCAGCAGTGGAGTTGGCTGGCATTTTGTGGCCAGAACTGACATAGTAAATGGGTGTTTTTCACTGCAGAAGCAGTGCTTTCTGGACTCAAGGCAAGCAGCGGGTCTCTTTATAAGGGCACCTGAGCTTGTACCCAGAAGTCCCAGGAGTTCCTAGGTGGCAGCCACCCTCTTAAGCTTTACTGTGTCACTAAAGCACAGCAGCAGGCCAGGGATTGGCCCCCAGGTCAAAGACATGAAAAGGGATCCCAGCTGTGAGGCCACGGTGGGTGCAGCCTTCTTTTCTCCTCTCAAAACTAAGGGATCCTTGAAGTCGAAGGGAGCTCAGAACAGGCCATGGGCCCTCTGTCTGTCCCAGACAGAATGGCCAGTTGGGCCTCCTCTGCAACTCCAGGGATAGAAAATGTCCTGCAAATACCTTTGACTGGGGGCTGCAATCCAAAGCCTGGCAGGGGGAGAAGACCACCTTCCCTTAGGAAAGAGTCACTCTCTACAATGGCAGAATGATCATTACTGCGTCTTTCTCCTCCTCCTCTTCTTCCTCCTTCTCCTCCCCGAATCCCAACTGGCTACCCTTTAGGCAACATCAAGGGAAGTGGTGGAGCCTGCAATGTTGGGCGCTGTCCACCGGGGGTGCCCAGGAGGGCAATGTGGTGAGAGGAAAGGGCTCCAGATGAGGCAAGCCAGTCCAAGAGCCCTGATAGGGGAGTCTATGCAAAGGTAAATTCTAGTGCTGTAAGTGGAACCAGCCTGCACAGTGAGTCAAGGGCAAATCTCGGTCAAGTTGTCCATTTGACATGTGGCTTTTCACACTCTCACTGGGCTAGATGTCGGGTCCTCTTCCAGGCCCTCTGCTGGAGGTGTGGCATGAAGAGTGTAGGCTTCTAGGGACATTTCTTGAGACCACCTTGCCCACCATTGAGTCTATCCAGTAACTGGCCTCAGTGGCTTTAGGAGTTCAGGGTAGCCTATCCTCTTGCTCATTGGGGCAGGTCAGTGAGGCATTGGGTGAAGTCCAATTGGGTCAGTGAGAGATAAAACTGTAGAACATAGGGTGAAGAAACGCAGGAGAGGTGAGGGTTAGGAACAACCAGAGGAGAGAGACAAGAGGGTGACCAGTTCATTTATGGGAACAGGCCCAGAAACTTGCCCTCCAGCTCGTGGCAGGACTGAGCAGAGTACATGCCAAGAGGGCAGCTACTGCTAATCCCTCCTTTCTCAGGTGACCCTGGTTGGCCACACGTCACTCTCTGGTCATGGTTGCAAGATGGTCTGGAGTTCTGCGGGTCTTCTTCAGGCTCTGCAGGTCTGAAACTCCCTGAAGTCTGGTCAGCAGATGGGGCAGGTATGACAGCAATAGCAGGGGCAGGGGACGCAAAAGAAGGGTGTGTTCTGGGTGGCCATCTGGCCCCAGCACTCACACTCGAATTCGGCCACGAGCAGCTCGGTGGCCTCCCTGTCTCGGAGTGAGGCGGAAAAGCACAGGGGGCCGTCTTCGAACTTGGCGTTGCCCCAAGCGACCTGTGCGGCGAATCAGTGGGGGCGAGCTGTAGAATGGTGAATTGGTGCCTGGAAGGCCTTCCAGAAGTGGGACACGATTCTGGTTCCTCCGTCTGCTGGGTTGTATTATGGGAGGCGATGCACCCAGGAAGTTTTCGGCATGGTAACCACTTGTGGGACCAGAAGTCTGGGATGACGCGTGAACAAAGGTCGGCGCCATCTCCATCAGCTCATCTAGGTCATCATCTTGGGCCTCATCCAGGGGCTCCTCCTCTGCCTCACCATCGGTCTCTTCAGTCCCTGGCTCCTGCTGTGGCTCCTGCTCTGGTCTCTGGCCCCCATCCTCATCTTCATCTTCTTCACCCTTACTCTGTCCTTCCTCCTCATTCTTGTTGCTTATCTCCTCCTCCTCCTCTTTCTGTTTCATTTCCTCTTCCTCCTCCTCCTTCTCCTCCTCTTCCTTCTTGATTTCTTCCTCCTTCTTCATCTCCTCCTCCTCCTTCTCCATCATCTCTTGCTGAAAAGCCCTTATGCACTTCCTCTGGTCCTTGGGGTGAAGCCTGTGCCTGCGTGCCTCTTGGTCTTCATCTTCACTGTAGTACTCTTCATCTTCACTTTCTTCCTCACTGGGACTCGGAGCAAAAGGGAAGAGGATATTGCGAACCCCAGGGAGCGGGATAGGCTTGGGGACGCGCACTTTTCTTTCTATCTCCACACATTCTAGAATCAGCTCATCCAGATCAGCCATTTCTGTTGACCATAAAAGCTCCTTGCGGAAGAATTCCGACAGGCCTTTGAGGAATTGGTTTTGGAGGCGGCAGTCATCCCAAGACAAGAACTGAGCCAGGAACTGAAAAGCATCTGCATAGCTGCCGAGGGTACAGTCGCCCTGCCTGAGCTTGCGAATGGCCTTTTTAGCCACACGTGGGGGGATGGGGCCACAGAATTCCTTACGGATTTCATCCAGGAAGCGCGGGAAGTTGGCATGCAAGGGGCTTCCCTCCTGAGTGACCGAGATGGCCCAGTCCTTGGCTTCGCCAGTGAAAAAGGAGATCAGAAAGGCCACCCGCTCGGCGCCCCCAGGGAAATGATCCTCATGGTTGGCTATGAAGGTCTCTAGCTGCATCAGGAATTCAGCCAGGTAGACTGGGTCGCCTGAAAAGGGCTCTATCTCAGGCCGCTGCAGCGGTGGCAGAGGTGGCTGCGGGGGCGGCTCCTTTGACGCGGGCGGGGGCAGTGCTGGCGGGGGCGGGATGGGCAGCAGAGGAGGGTCAGCGGGCCCGTCGGGGGTGCTGCAATCCTGGATCACGTTAATCAAAAGATCATCCGAGATACACTCGGGCTCCGCGCGTGGGGGAGGCCGGCATGAGAAGGGCAGCTGTCCCCCAGGAATGGCTTCGATCTCACTGAGCGGGAACTCCAAGTTCTCCTCCGCTAGGACGGGCACTATGGGCACTGGCCAGCGGATGTAGCTCGAGACATTGCCCCTCAAGGAATTAACCTCGGCCAGGGCTCTTCCCAGCTGGAGGCCCAAATTGGCATTCTCCCCGCGAAGGGCATTTAATTCTTCACGCAGGGCCACATTCGCCATGCGGAGGCTGTTGAGATTTCCTGTCGCCTCAGACATCTTGACAAGCCCAGGGTCCTGGGGCTCCGTAGTGGGGAAAAGGGGACGGGAGCTACGGGCCACAGGAGGAGGAGGCCGAAATGCGGCGACTGGACGCGGGAGGGGACCTAAGTGCGGCGGCGGGGCGCGGGACAGGCAGGGCCACACCCACCGGGGCGAGCTGGAGGACGGCGCTCGGGGCGGAGGGCCCAGCGGCTCGGCCTGGGGCGCGTTACCTCTTCGCCGGGGCCGGAGAGGGCTGGCGGCGGTACTGGGCCCGGAGGACGCGGGCGACACGGCGGCGGCGGCGGCGGCGACCGGGCAGGCGGGCAGAGACGAGCGGAGCGGGAGGGAGCGGACTGCGGCAGAATCTGTCGAGGAAAAATCTTGCGGTTGGCGATTCCTCGCCTTTTAAGCGCAGCCTCGCACTCCCCCCGCCCCACGCAGAGGCGGGCCTTGGGGAACGGCGGGCGCCCACTGGCCGCCGCGCGCCGCTCCCCCCAAGCTCGCCTGTGCCTCTCACTGACTCTCTCCTTCCCTAGCTGCAGCTAACTCGGGTCGGGAAAATGCGACAGCGACTGCCCACTCGAGGTCGTCATGGCGACAGCCAGTGAACGTGTTCCTCTCCTCGGGCAGGCCTCCGAGTGTAGAGGAGCTGCTTCGAGAGGCGCAGCTCAATCTCCAGAGCCTGTTGCAAGGTACCGAGAGGGAGGGGGGCTGCGGCCGAGCCCAGAGGAAAGATACGCAGCGGCAGGAGGGAGGCAAAGAAGAAAGAGGACAGGGACCAGCAAGGGAAACAGAGAAAACAGTTTAAAACCAATCGACAAAGCAGTTTCCAGCTTTCACCTTTCAGCCTAATAATTCTGAAAGAGGCTATTTCCAGGGCTGTTTTCCCCCACCACCCCCTTTTTTCAGCTCAGTACTCCATGGGGAAACAAGGACAGAGACTGAGGCAGGGCCATAAGTCATGTAATTCACCGATAGCTGGGTGGGAGACCCCCACAATGTGGGCCCACATTCCCTCCAGCCCCCTCTCTTGCCACATCGCCTATACCTTTTGGATCCTGGCACCAGAAGACAAAGGGGCCATCTGCAGAATCTCCCACTCTAGGCCTCACTCACTCTGCTCTTGCAATAACTGCCCCCTGGGTAGCTATTACCTCACCAAAGTAAGCCCTATACACAGCACCCAGGAGTCACCAATTTTGTCCTCCTAACCAACCTGAGCTTCTCGATGTAAAGAATCACATTTTACCGCCGGGCACGGTGGCTCACGCCTGTAATCCCAGCATTTTGGGAAGCCAAGAAGAGCGGATCACTTGAGGTCAGGAGTTCAAAACCGGCCTGGCCAACATAGTTGAAACCCCATCTCTACTAAAAATACAAAAATTAGCCGGGCGTGGTGGTGGGCACCTGTAATCCCAGCTAGTCAGGAGGCTGAGGCAAGAGAATCGCTTGATTCTCCAGGAGGCGGAGGCTGCAGTGAGCTGAGATCACACCACTGCACTCCAGTCTTGGCATCATAGGGAGACTCCGTCTCAAAAAAAAAAAAAAAAATCGTATCTTACTACCCTTAGGTTTGCAAAAGCACCTGGAACACAGCTGGATTCCCTCCTCATCCCCCAAGAGGTGCTCAGTGGATGTTAAGCATGAAAAGGGGTTTCGTCAGCAGTCCTTTATCTATATTAATGAAGGTTAACTCTAATGGCAACTAGAAAACTGCTGATGGGCCACCAATAGGATAACAGCAATAACCCCCACCCCCCACCAGGGCAGTGGTGACCTTGGAAAAGCAAGATGCCAAGGGTCACCATGAGCCTTGTGTTCAGATAACAGAGGAGTTGCCACACAGCAAAAGAGTCTATGTGCTCTGTGTTGCTACCGTGGCAGAATTAGGACCAGTGGGTGGAAACCCAGAAGGAGGCACATTCCACCTCCAGATAAGGAAGAACTTTCTGACATGCCTGACAATCCCAACTGTCCGTGGAAGAAATGAGCTGCCTTGGGAGGGAGGGAGCTCCCATTACCTGCAGGTGTGTGCATCGAGGCTGAAGAAGCATCTAAAAGGGCTACTGAGGAGGGAGTCTGGACACAGAATGAGGTGTTGGATCAAAGAACCCTAAAAACAACCCCAAATCTCTATGATTCTAAGAGCTTTGTTCAGTGTACATTGAGCATGAATGTTCCTTCTCTACTCTCACTGTCTTCATGTATTCATCAAATTCATCACTTCAATCAACCCCATTCAAATCTTGTGCATCCTTATTCACTGATGATGCCACTGAACTTCTGCCTCTTTTATGCTGTTACCTCCTCCTTCCCTCTCCTTCACCTTAGCCCTCCTAGACCTGACACCATTCACAGCAGGACTAAGGTGCAGGGAACCTGACCCACAAAAGCTCAAGTAAGAGTTCTTGACATCCAAGAGAGAACTCCAGATTGGACTTCCCGGTGTAAATCTCTTCTTGCTTGACACAGGTCATTTCCTTGGTAGGGTCGCAGAAAACCTGAAGAGCTGCAGGGCTTCAAAGACAGGATCTTGCAGTCCAAAGTAGCAAAAGGTGTCTGCATCCTGAACCTCTTTTTGTAATTGAGCACTCAAGGCGGGGGTTTTTGAGATAAGGGCTTGGTCCCCAAACCACCACAGCATGAATATACTGACTTTCTCTTCTCAACCCTGCACTTTTCCATTTCCAAATCTCAAACACCCAGAAATAGCCTAAAGAAACAATGAGAGTCAGGCCTCACAGCTAGGGCAGGAGCCCTGGCTGGTGACCCTTCCCCAACCCAGCGCTCGGCTGTGGCACCCTAGAGTGTGTCTCCACTGTGCTATTTTTCAGAAGAATATGAGGAACAGTACTCGGAGGCCAGACTTCTGGGGCAGACCTTTCGCTCTTCTGATGAGGCCCCTGAGCCCACCCCCAACCCAAGGCCCCAGTCTGCCAGGCGTCTGGAGTTTGTATTGATGGTGAGTTGCCTCATCCCCCACCTGGGAGAGCCAGCATGAGCCCACTGACAGAGACCTCCAGCTGCTAGCATTACCCACTGGAAGCTGCTCACCTGTGCTCACCAGGAGAGCTACCCTGAGGCCCCACCCAGATGGGCCCTGCACAGCAGGTGTCTGGCCTGGCGGCCTGTCCACGCTTTTCTGCCTCCCAGATGAAGCTTTCAACTACCCAGCCCAAACAGCCATCTTGTGGGCACTGGCTCATCGCCAGGCAGGAGTACACCCTTTCCATCACCTTCTCTCCCAACAGCCTACAAAACGGCAGCTGAGTGAGGATGAAACTACCACCCAGGGTGTGAGGGCCCCCGAGGCCTCCCTGAGCCTGTCTACCACAGCCGACAAGCAAACTGCCTGGAATAGCTTCTTCCCTCTGCCCATCCTAGAGGAGAAGCGGTGGCCTCAGCCTTGCTCCACACAGTCTGACATTGTGCCCATCAACATCTCTGGTAGAGTTGCTTAGCACCACCTCTGTCTGCTTCCCTTCATCCCTCTACAGGCCATCCTCTTCAATGCACTGGGTGCTGGGGGAGGGAAGTGAGACTTTCTTTGCTGCCAGCTCACCTTGTGCTGTCACAGTCATGGCTCTCACCAGGGAATTGAGGCATGCAGAAGAGGGGGCTCTGGCTGCTCTTTCTTCACCCCTTCCTGGCACTGCCTCCCTAATGAGACCAGTTGATAGCAAACCAAATTTTCTTAACAGAAGGCTCTACAGGCTTATGAATTTGTGTGCTCATCAGCATATATGGAAACATAAAGTTTGTGAGTTCTGTTTGGGTCTGGGAAAGACAAGTTCTTGTGCCCAGAGCTGGGTCTGCAGAACACTGGCAGGAGTCGAAGCGGGAGAATGGGGTTTGGAGTGCTGGTGGTAACAAGGGATGATCACACCTGGGCACAGACCAAAGGTCTGGTGGCACTTTTGCTGGACACTAGTCTTCTAGCAAGGTGGGCCTCCTCAACTTGTTTGGCAAGTTTTCAAGAAAATAAGTGGTAGAAAGGTCCTAAGGCCAAAAAGACCAAAAGGGGACCCAGTACAACTTTGAGAGTGGGTAACATGATGTATTGTCGGTAGCCCAACTGGCTGTGGCTCTGGGGGCATATGGCACACTATACCATGCTCACTATTAATCCATGATCTACAGTCCATCAGCTATAAGGTGAATAGAAGGAGGGCCAGTCCTTTGAGGAGATAGGGCCAGTGACATGATGAAACTTTGATCTCAGTAACCTAAAAGGATCAGAGGGGTCCTGTGAGCCAGCGCCAGCCTGTGCTCTGCTGGGAAATGTTGATGAAGATGAGGACAGCTCTGGCCACACATGGCAATGCTCCCTGGATATGGGGTCCTCCACTGTCACTGGCATCATTTCAGAAAATCAGAGGCAGGAAATAGAGCCCACAGACTAGGGAAATATACCAAAAGGAGTGAGGGCTGATGAGGAAAGACTCCAGAAGTGATGTTGAACATTTCGTGTCTAAATGTCTATCTTGGCCAGGCACAGTGGCTCACACCTGTAATTCCGGCATTTTGGGAGGCTGGCATGTGTGGATACTTTGAGCTCAGGAATTCAAGATCAGCCTGGACAACATGGTGAAACCCCATCTCTACCAAAAATACAAAAAAATAGCCAGGTGTGGTGGTGCACACCTGTGGCCCCAGCTACTTGGGAGGCTAAGGTGGGAGGCTCAATTGACCCGAGGAGTCATAGGTTGCAGTGAGCTGAGATCGCACCACTGCACTCCAGCCTGGGTGATAGTGAGACTTTGTCTCTAAATAAATAAATAAATATCTGTCTTCCTCTCAGTGAGTCTGTCCCTGAGCTTTTCCCACAGAGCCACCTGCTGAGATGTCTGTGAATGTAAGCGGCTGTGTGGCTGGTGGGGGAGGGTCTGACTAGCCAGCTGCTGAATGAGAGAAAGGGAGGGGGAACCACAGACCTTGCCGCATCACCCTGCCTTGCCCTGACTCTGACCCAGGCATTTTCCAGAACCCAAAGACTGACCTAGCACTTTAAGAGAAATAGAGCTCTAAAAAAAATTTTAATAATATTAAGTAAGGCATATTACTAAGTAAATCTTCCATTTTAATTTAATTAAATTTGAAAACATTATCAAGTCAGTAAACAAACTGAATTAACAAGTATTTTGAAAGTACCATGTAACTCAGAGGAAATGATAACTGTAATCTGTGTCAATAATTTTCCTGAATTGAAAAGTCAGTGCCAGAAAAAAAAAGAGAGAGAGAGAGAGAAGGAAATAGAGCTCAATCACCATGCTGCGGGCCAGATTTGGTAAAATGTGATGAGGTGACTGTAGGACAGACTATCAGGCATCTTCCTGGATGGTGGAGGGCAGTAGGGCAGCCTCTTGGAGACACTGGCCTCGCCTGGCCCATATAAAGGCCCTCTCTGAGGAAAGATCACAATCAAGCAGCATCCAGTTGCAGCCTACTGCTCTATACCAGTGGTTCTCACCCCTGGCTGTACCTCTGAATAATCACTTGAAGACTTCTAGAAAATGCTTCTATGTGAGCCCTACTCTCAGAGATTTCAGTGTTCTGGGGTGGGGGCCAGGTATTGCAATTTCAACAGCTGCCCAGTTGATTTCAATATGTACCCCAGTGTTGAAAACCACTGCCACTTCCATGTTTGAGAAACCCAGCATGCATGCCCAGGGCCAAATTGGGAAGGATGGGGAAGAAGTGCCACCTGCCTTAGACGCTATTCATGCTCATCACGACTGCCATCATTCCTTCTCTCTACCTTGGGCCAGTTTCCACTATGTTTTAAACAGAAATCAGGATGCACCCAAGTGTCTTTATTTTGGCTACAGGGCAGCAGTTTGATAAACATGCAAGTTTGCGACACTCATTGTTTAACACAGAGACAGCCGTGAACCCCAAGTCCACCCTGAGGCGGAGGCGGACCATTATTGGATTCTCTAACTTTCCCCAGCGAGACCAAGGTGACCCCACCACAGCTGACTCCCCAGTCCATTTCCCTTACCCACTCCCACCAATCCTGCCACTCAGGTCATACTGTGGTGATGGGGAACAGGAATAATTGGGAGGGGAGCTTTCGGATGTCCTGAAAAAACCAGTATGGTAATTAAGAATAGCTAAGGGCCTCTCATCAAGGGTGGCAACTGAATACGGAGATAGGTCTCCCAGGCTAATGAATCCATTACATTGTTTCCCATTATAAATGTAATATAACCAGATATGCCAAATTTAGGCAAATAGATGAGGGGAGAGGGATCCTCACTATCATCTTAACAGAACCATTACCATTAAGTGAATGCCGGCCAAAGAGCACAGCCCAGGGAGATAGCAGAGGATAAGAGCCCTGGCCTCTCCGCTTACTAACCGGAAGACCTTGGCCAAGTTACATAACTTCTCTGAGCCTCAGCTTCTTCATCTATAAACTGGGGATAATAATACCAACCTAGTGGAATTAGCATGAAGATTAGTGTTATTGTATGTAACTTGCCTACCATGTGCGTGGTACATAGTCAGTGTCCAACAAATGGTGGCTGTTACTACAAATTCTCATAGCAGTACTAGTCATAATGCTACTACTAATAATAATAATGACATGACAGTATTAATTGTTTGTGTGTACGAGAAAACCTTTGGGGATTTGGAACATCCAAACGGTTTCCTCACATCTGCAGGTTATCCTCAGCCTTATGTTGCAAAGCCTAAAAGTGACAGGTGCAAACAATGCAACCAGACTCTAAGCTTTGCAGCTTGGTCGTACTCCAGAGCTACTGCTGGAGCCAGGAGTCACACCATGCTGTCCTTAGTTCGAAAGCCTCTACTCTCATCTCCGAATGGATGAACACTGAGGTCTGTGATAGTTTTATGAGCCTGGGGTGAAAGTATGGGAAAAATGCAAGGTAGTCCCACGTGACACTTCAGCTCTAAGGGGAATAATCAAAGCTGGAAAGTATTTGGCAGCCATCTGGACCATTCAAAGGCACCCTGTGATTCACTGTGGGGTGACGGGCAAGAACCCAACTTCCCCAGCATCCGCATCTATGGAAGAGAAGAACCAAGGAATTCTGACCAAACTGTTGGCAAAAATGCTTCTTGGCAAAAAGTTGGTGCTCCTGTCTCAAAACAGCTGGTAGGAGATCCCTTGCTGCAGTGCTCATGTTCTGTGTTTATTTCCTCCAGGTCACAGCCACAGCCCAGCAGGCAGTGCGGCCCACTCGACCACCTCCGACATCAGGCCCAGTCACTCAGTTCCGGAAGGGGTTCATGGAAGAGTTGCAGTTGGTCACTACGCTCGGTTCCCAAGTCTTACCTCGCCAGTACTGAGAACTCCTTCCAGTGAGCCAGACGAACCTCACCAGGCACAGAGTGGCCCAAACCCTCCTGGCATGGAGAGCATGGGAATGGTGTACAGTGTCCCCACTTCTTGCAATGGACCTACAGAATCAACCTTCTCCACTTCCTGGAAGGGAGATGCTTTTACCTACATGACTCCAAGTGCCACCAGCAAGAGCAATCAAGTCAATGAAAGTAGGAAAAATCCTTCCTGCGGGAATTCTTGGGTCTCTGTGAACACAGTCCCACCTCTGGTTCCTAAGGAGGCTGCTACTCTCCTTGTTGCTCGTGATAACCCAGCAGGATGCAGTGGGTCAGCTGGCTACCCTGAGCGCCTTATTCAGCGAAGGCACATGCCAGAAAGACCCTCCAAGATTGGCCTTCTGACCAGTGGGACCTCGAGGCTGGAGACAGGCCCCGGTGGAGCCAGCAGATTCCGGGAGCGGTCACTGTCTGTGCCCACAGACTCAGGCACCGCAGATGTTGACTATGATGAGGAGCAGAAGGCCAGTGAGGCCTGTGCCTTGCCTTTTGCCAGTACGAGCTCTGAGGGCAGTAACAGTGCTGACAACATCATCTCCCTTAGTGCCCAACAAGAGGCCCAGCACAGAAGGCAGAGGTCCAAGAGTATCTCACTCAGGAAGGCCAAAAAGAAGCCTTGCCCACCCACACGCAGTGTCTCACTAGTCAAAGATGAGCCAGGCCTCTTGCCTGAAGCACTATCCAAGGACCAGAGGCCCAAGAGTCTTTGCCTCTCCTTGGAACACCAAGGACATCACTCGTCCCACCCAGATGCTCAGGATCACCCAGCTGTGCCAAACCTCAAAGATCCAGAAGGTACACAATTCTCCCACCACTGGTATCTTACTGACTGGAAGTCTGGTGACACCTACCAATCCCTGTCCAGCTCCAGCACTGCCACCGGCACCACAGTCATTGAGTGCACCCAAGTTCAGGGCAGCTCAGAGTCTCTTGCCTCGCCTTCCACCTCCAGAGCCACTACACCTTCCCAACTCTCCATCGAAGTGGAAGCTAGGGAGATATCCTCCCCAGGAAGGCCCCCGGGACTGATGTCACCCTCCAGTGGCTACTCCAGCCAGTCAGAGACACCAACTCCCACTGTTTCCATGTCCTTGACCATGGGCCACTTACCCCATCCAAGCAGCAGTGTCCGAGTACGTCCAGTGGTACCTGAGAGGAAATCATCACTACCCCCAACGTCACCAATGGAGAGATTTTCCAAGTCACGGCTATCATTTGACCTACCACTGACCTCTTCACCCAACCTGGATCTGTCTGGGGTGAGTATCTCCATCCGAAGCAAAACCAAGGTGAGTCGGCATCACTCAGAGACAAATTTTGGTGCCAAACTGGCCCAGAAAACTAGTCCCAACCAGCCAGTGATGCCTATGGTTACTCAGTCCGACCTACGTTCTGTTCGCCTGAGGTCGGTCAGCAAGTCTGAGCCGGAAGATGACATTGAGAGCCCTGACTGTGCCGAGGAAACCAGAGCAGAAGTCTTCACCTTGCCAGAGAGAAAGATGAAACCTCCTGTAGCTGAGAAGCCTCCAGTGGCCCGAAGGCCTCCAAGCTTGGTCCACAAGCCACCATCTGTCCCCGAGGAGTACCCACTAACTTCACCAACCTTGGCTATGCTCCCCAGGAGCTCAATTCAACATGCGAGACAACTCCCTCAAGACAGCTACACGGTGGCGCGGAAACCAAAGTCCTCCAGCTTCCCAGATGGCAGAAGCCCAGGGGAGTCAACAGCACCCTCATCTCTTGTTTTCACGCCTTTTGCCAGTTCCTCTGGTGCTTTCTTCTCAGGAACACAGCAGCCTCCCCAGGGAAGTGTGGAGGACGAGGGCCCCAAGGTGAGGGCCTTGCCTGAAAGAATTAGCCTCCAGAGCCAGGAAGAAGCTGAGAAAAAGAAAGGCAAGATTCCACCTCCCGTACCAAAAAAACCCAGCGTGCTGTACCTGCCTCTCACCTCTCCCACAGCTCAAATGGAGGCCTGTGTGTCAGAACCAAGGCTCTCTCTCAGCCCCATCATCACACTGGAGGAAGACGCCAAGTGTCCCCCAGCTGGTGATGACCTGCAATCACCTGGTCAAAGGGTGACTTCAACTCCGCAGGCTGACAGTGAAAGGGAGGCAAGCCTTCTGGGTTAGTATACTGTCTGCTAGCTTTTTCCTTCAATCACAGGAGAGATGAGGGTGAGAGTGGGGTGCCAGAGATGGAAGCAGATGCCCCAGAATAATTATCCTGATCCCAAGTCAGTAGTGGGCACCTCTTGAGGGTTTGGGTTACTCTAAATAGGAACCATGTGCCAGCCTTACTGCCCTTGAGATCAAGACTGGCCCGAGGCAGATCTCCAAGGCCCAGTTTAGGCCACTCTCCCCTCTAAACCCTACTGCTGAGATAATGAAATCAAGCTAGGTTCTAGTACCCTAGGACTTCAGCATCCCACCTCCCTAGTCAAGCATGCATCCTGTCATGGGAACTACTTCTCCACCTCACTGTACAGTACTTTTCATTGGCTGCACTGAACTTAGTTCCCTACATGGGACTCAATAGCCCCCCCAGACTGAGTTCAAGTGCTCTGGCAGGCTTGGAGGCATCTGAAACAATGAAATATGTTGCCACCAGCAGCCTCTGTTTGTGCCTTCCAGAGGAAAGGGAGCTCACTTTCTTGGGTGGTTTGAGTTCTTTGGGTCTTCCTGGAACCATGAAACATAATGCGTAACATTTCTCATCCTTTCTTTTTCTGTCTCTTTTTGTTTTCATTGCAGTAAAGTACCCATAACATTGCATCTTGACCATTTGTAAGCATGCAGTTCATTCCTGTTAAACACATTCACATTGTTGAGCAACCAATCTCCGGAACTCCTTTCATCTTGCAAAACTGAAACTCTGTACCCAGTAAACAACAACTCCTCTTTCCCTCTCCCGGCAGATTCCTCCCTTGCAACCACCATTCTACTTTCTGGCTCTATGAATTTGACTCTGGACACCTCACATAAGTGGAATCATACAGTATTTGTCTTTTTGTGACTGGCTTATTCCACTTAGCTTAATGTTGTCAGGGTTCATCCATGTTTCTCTTCCTTTTCTGAGCCCTTAACACCAAAAGTCAAAATCTCATGGCCTTCTGTATGCAGGTTTGGACTTTCAATATGAATCAATCATGACTAAGCCAAGCAAATAAATCAAAGCCATAGGTAGTTGTAGAAAACGCTTCCTCAGACTCCACAGGCTCCCCTCTGAGATTCAGATAGGTCCCACTCTAACCCACCAGGTGAGAGTCACTACTTTAGATCACTCCCAGCTCCTTCATTTAGAGAAATGATATACAGTTTTAAAACAAGAGAATGATCAGGCCACCTGTTGTAATGACAAAGGCATGAGAGAACAGGGATCCATGCTGAACTTCACTACTCGCTCCACCTGGAGATATTAAAAATCTCTCTCCACCCTGCTGCTCTCACAGAGTTGCTTTGAACATCAAATGAAATAACATATGAGAATGCGCTTTGTCCTATCTATTGTGGTCAAAGTCATTCCTTTTGGTGTTTATATCTAGGGAGCTCTGTGGAACAAGGCACCGAAGAAAAAAGTTTAATCAGTGATAAAACAGCCGAATGGATTGCGGAGGATGATGATGACGTGTTTGTGGCTTCACGCACAACTGAAGATTTATTTACCGTGATACACAGGTCTGCACCAATTTCCTTAATTATAATTGCAATTGCCTTCCCTTTTTGTACTTAAAGAAAAACTGCTATTCCATTTTGAAATCCTAACTGTAAAAGAAAAAGAAAAAAATTAAAAATGAGAAAAACTGCTACCTCTAAGCAGCCATTAGAATTGCATCTGGAGGCTAAGTTCAGATACCCATATATGTGAGCACAGTCCAGGGCCTCACAGCTTAAATTCACTGACATCACTGGGTAAAGTGGAGGAAGGGAGAGGAGAGGAGGACCAGGTGCAGAGTGAGAGGCCCCTCGTCTCCTAGCAACCACTTGGCCTATTGTGGCTCCATCTGTTCTCTCTTAGCTCTGTCTATAGTCAGAGACATTTAACCCTTAACAGAATTCCTTGGACCAAAAACTCCCATCAAGAGGTGAAGTGGGGCACTAGGCAGCATATCAAAACAGGAACTTAGGCAAGGAGGAACTAGATGGGGACCAGTTATTCGACAGGGTTACAAGGTAGGGGCTCAGTGACAAGAAAACTGGCAGAAGTTTATTATTGGAGCTACAGCACCAGTTCAGAACAGGATCAGTCCCCAGGCTGTCCTGATTCAGAGTCGCTGAGCTACTAGCCTTCACTCCTGAAATTCGTCCCTGGTCCCAGAACCTGGGCAGAACTGAGCCTACAGGCACAGGACAAGTGACTCCAGCTGGGAGTATTGAAAGGAATGTGGGGACAGAAGGGTCCAACAAGGGGCTCTGAGGATTTAGAGGTGAGAGAGAGAAAAAGCAAGTCAATATGACTGCTTGCAGGGCTGCCGCCTGGATTGTGTCACAGACATGGGGGTCTGTGAAGCATTGGTAAATGTCTGCTGCGTGAACTCACTCAAACCAGACTTCCTCTTATCTAGGTCCAAAAGGAAGCTGCTCGGCTGGAAGGAACCTGGTGAGGCCTCTGTGGGCGGCAGACCGAGCTCCCACTCACCAATAAAGAACACAGCTGAGTTTCCAATCAGTGAGTCTACCACCACCACAGGGTCAGGCAGCGGTGCCAACCTAGATGCTGGCAGAAATGACGATTTCAAGGCCTTGCTACAGAAGAAGGGAAGTAAGGCAACTCCAAGGTCTCGTCCCTCAGCAGCTGAACTGCTGAAGACCACTAACCCACTGGCTCGGAGAATTATTGCACAATTTTCAAAAGACTATGAAACCACTGATAACCCCAATATCTAAGCCCTGGGCTCAACAAGCAGGGTTTACTTACTAAATTTGAGTAGAGAAGGGGGAAGAGAAAGGGTCTTTAAACAGAACCAAGGGAATAACAACAGAGTCTACATTTCTTTCACATTAACTCATACTCTGGACAGCAGGAGAGAGGCTGTTTTATCTAGAGCTAAAATCATCTGGCACTTAATCATCCTCAGACATTTTTATGTTTTCATACTTATAAGCTCATCATGACTGACTCCCGAGTTTCTTCTTACTTTCCCCCAGTGGTGTGCACTAACTAAGAAGAAATTTTCAGATGCCAGGGCACATGTGCCAGTTTTTCAATTCAATGACCCGGCTGCTCCATCCCTGGCCTCTGTCACTGAGGAGTGCAGTGTGAGAGCAGATTGGAGGCTGCCAAACCTGGGGGGCGTAGGGTGCCATTGCTCATTATTCACTTTCCTGGGGAGGCTCTGATGGCTCTGTGTACAAATACAGAAAGACTCTGATGCCTCCTCAACCACAGTTTAGCTTTCCCCTGCACTTGTGAGAGGTTTGCAGGGTATAGTTATTTCCGCATGGGGTTGATTGGATGGCTTCTGTGGTGCAAAATATGACTGTGACTCCGTCCAGAAACTTAATGCCTTTTTCAGTTTGATTGTCTACATGGAGATCAGGGTGATGAGTTTCAACAAACATATAGACCCCCCCCATTAGCTAGAAAAGACCAGGACTGGGTTGCTTTGAATGAACCAAGCTTGACTGACAAACAAGACAGCCATTTGTTCACTCAGATCTAGCCGAGGTAACTCACAAGTGCACCTTGATATCCTCCATGTGTCTGTCAACAGTGATAGACAAGATCTGTGCCCAGCTCATGCTGCATTCTAAGAACTCTCATTTCATTTGCATATAACATTCATTACAGGGAGTGATTAATTGAAAGAACAGCATCAGCAAAGGCTCAAGGAGAATGGAAAGTAAGTGCATCTTGCTCCTCACCAGTCAATTCAGATCATGGTTTGCGGTTGGTTTGGTTTTGTTTAAAGGAAGTCTGACTCTGTTCCAAAAACCGAGAACATATAAACTGAAAGGATCTATCCAAACCCTAAAATGCAGTCTTGCCAGTTGCTATGGCCCACAATGCACACACACACACACACAAAGGGCTACTTTTTGCCATTGGGGTTCTGCTGTTTGACCAGCTTTCAACTAACCTTGCAGGGGGAGAGCATAAGAACCTGGGTAAATGGCATACTGAAAGAGCTTCAGAATAAATCATTGTGACCTCACACCACCCCCACCCCCATGAAGCTCACAGGCACTAACTATTCTTGTCAGCTCAATTTTCTAAGCAGAGCAAGAGCAGTGATTCATTTGATTTTTGTATGCCTGATTTCTGGGAGGTTGCGGAGGGGGGAGACAAAGCACTGAGCAAAGAAAATCTGCTGATCAGTGATGGAAGGTTAATTGTCTATCGTCTTCAAGAGGCAAAAAGAACAGTCGAATGAAATCATAGCGTGCTTCACAAAGAGGGTTCCCTGGCCCCTTCCTACTTCACCCCCCACCCAACAGATTCAATGGTCACCCTCTTGGAGGATGCAGTAAGAGTTCCAGAGATAGGCAGATCTCAACTTTGATAGGTCGTATTGCCCAATGAGAATCTATGTCATAGCTCAACTGCCCACACTCCAGCTGGACCGAGCAGCTGAAAAACCACACTAAGTACTGAGAAAACTTCTCTCACAAGAGAAGCCCTAGGCCTAGACCCTTTCTTGTTAGAGTTCTGAATCTGAGATTTAGGGAAGCAGGCCAGGTCCCCCGAACTCCCTTGCAATCAGTACTTCTTTCTGATTTAGAAAGAAGACACTTAAAATAATAAATAGCTAGGCCCAGTTGCTTTTGAAGGTATTGGAACTACTTGGTGTGAAGGTCTTAACCAAATTCCAAATTTTAGGGATTTTGCCTGAAATAAAATCAATTCATCCTTGGCCTCAGTTTATATATGAATGCCACATTTGTCTGCTCCAGACTCAGAATTCCAAAAAACAAACATTTTCCTCTGTAGAAAATGAAGGGGTGTTTGTGCTTTTGCATAGCAAAAGCGAAAGAACACCAGGGTCTGCTCCTTAGGAACCATTATGAGTAGTTAAACTTTAAAGCTGAGTATGGGACTCACATAATATAGGCCTTGCTACTTCTGCTGACTTTTCTGGAAGTTTCTTGTTTACTACTTCTAGTGGGTTTTGCCTTTCCCCTCACCTTGCTACCTCTGGAGGTTTTCCCAAAAGATTCTAAAACTGAATGCTCAGACATCTTTTTGTTTGTCATTACCTTTAGTCTTGCCTTCCTCTACAATACCCTATATGCCTGGAATTTTTAGAGTGTCTTCTACATCATCACTGTGCCCCACCCAGTGGTATTCCCATTAGCACAAGAGGATTCAGGGCAGAAATCGTATGGTTAGAGAGAATGTTTAAGACTGAAAGTATTCATTTAAATTTTAAACTAATTTCTTGTAAAGATGGGGTCTTTCTATGTTGCCCATGCTGGTCTTGGACCCCTGGGCTCAAGCAATCCTCTTGCCTTGGCCTCCCAAAGTGCTGGGATTAAAGGGGTAAGCCATTGTGCCTGGCCTCATTTAATATTTTGCAACAGGTAGACATAGCCCCAAATAAAGAATCAAACTGTAAAACATCTACTAATCATTGATTAACAGAATACCAAGAATCTTCCCCACTCCTAACACTCAACCTCTCTCCTGCCTCTGATTATCATAACACCACTGTGTCTCCCACCCAGGCGCTTACCACAATGTTTGCTGCCTTCTGCACCTACTCTGCCACGACTGGAGAAGAGAGGCTGAAAGCCCCTCAGGAAGGCTTACAGAGAACCCACCACTACTACAATTACTAGTACAAATGATAATGATAATAATTTTTGAATGTATAATAGAGAAGAGATTTGAGTGAAATGAAGTTGGCTCTAGAAGGTCAGCTTCCATTTCAAGTCATCCGTACCCCCTTTTCTCCTCCCCATTCCAACCAGTAGCAACAGATGGCTCTGCTAGCCTGACTTTGATCTAGTCACTATCCCTGGAGAGAAGGTTAATTGGTAACCAAGGATGCTTTGCATTTGGTGGATAGTCAGTACATGTTTGTGAGGGTAGTTATTCTTAGTACAATAGCAAGCTTTGCTGGTGTCTCCTCTCCTTTGCCTGCACAGCTTGGCCTGCCTTAGCTCCTGACTGGGCCTCCCCACCACCCCAGCCCCAGCTTCTCTCTCAGCCCCAAATCCCATGAATTGCATCCCTAGACAACAACTCACCCATAAAGGAAGTGAGACAACAGGAAGCAAAATAATTAGTGTTAGCATAATAACCACAAACTGACCAGTTGATCTGGATAAATTACCTTGAACGTACAAAGACAGAGGAGATCCTACCAGGCTCTCCTAACAAGCATTGCACCTGACATCCAGTGTAACTATCTAGACAACACAGACCCTATTGCAGTTTTCTCCATTCCTGTCAGTCTGAGCAGGTCCAGGCACCTGCCCTCTTCCTCATCAATGAACAATTCGGGAAAAAGACGAGTTGATGCTCAGTACTCTGTTCCTCACTCATTCAGCCTTCCATTATCGTCAAGTCTGTGACACAATGGTGAGCTTTCGCTTTAATATGATTTGCTCGGGCCAGGACTAGGGTGAGGTGAGCGAGGCGCCTAGGGCACAAAATTCAAAGAGGTGCCCACTCTCAGGACCATGCAAGTGCCTTACCCTCGTCCCAGCCCTGTGATTTGCACTCTTTAAGGTAATATCAGTTTATCTTCTTCCTATGAACAAGTATAGTCCTGATTTGGGATGGGAGGTAACTCCCTATCTCTTGTTGCACCAAATATTTTATTGCTATCTATTTTTCCATTGCCATAAGTCTTTGTATGCCTATACATTAAAGAATCTTTAGTAGTGTTAATATCGGAAAACATAGTTGATTTCTAAGTAATCTGCTCCAGGTGGCAAGTTAACACCCATTTCAGTAGGGATGCTCCCAGGGCCAGCCCTTCAACAAAAGAGTGACTGAGTTGAGGTCTGTCACCAGGATCCTCCCTCTCCTCTTTCTGCTCCATTCTCCCCAAACTTCGCTTCCCAGCACCAACTCTCCTCAGTGCCTCCTACTTCGTTCTCCACCTCTCTAAGAAAAACACGCTCTCAGGAAAGGGATAAATTCATTTACTTTGAGATTATAAGGCTTAATGCTACCTCTTTTGAGGGTCACTTGCATTTTAACAGGGGAAAAGCCTTAAGCCAAAGGAATGAGGTTCTACTTGCAGGATGTTAGGCATCAACTAGTTGTAGAAATGTATTTTTCACCATGGAAAGGCCAAATTCCCTGACGCCTAACTCCAGAATATAGAAAATATCTTAATCACCTGGAATCATTTGAGTTAATAGCTGATGGTCAATTAAATTGTCCTGATACCCAATGCTATTCAATATGGTTACTACCAAGGGACTCTCAGAAATGGCTACTAAAGCCACTGAGAATGCCTAGATCATTCATACTGTACATTGACATTTTTACATAAATGGAAGTAATACTACTTACCATTTGAGTAAAAGAATACAAGGATTTAAAGAGTCTGTGAAAATGTGTCCTGTTTGTGAAAGGTGAAACTGTCCAATCCATGTCCAATGTCAGTCGTCCAGTACTGGTGGTGATTATTAAACTTATTGGAGGTACAACTTTACTGAACACAAGCTTCTGCTTTCCCCACTTCATCTCTGTTATGGGCTATCAGTTCAGCTTCGTGTAAGAATGAGACTATATCTATACCAGAGCCCCCAGTCCTTTCAAAGCCTTTGATGTATTTCAGCAACAAGTGACAAGGATATCCGGGATTTAAAAGGGCAAGAGAGTGGGAAAGAGGTATAAGGAAGTGCCTTTGTCAAGAGGCAGCAAAAAGTATAATGATATAAACATAATATGAAATAAGCAAAGTTTTAGAATACTTTGAACAGATTTATAGAGGAATACATAGTAAATGGTTATAGACACACATCTGGGGCATTTTTAATAAGGTTGGCAGGAAGAAATTCGCATGAATAATGAGCAATGTGAAATGGGCATTATACTTTTGCTCATTAAAGCCCAAAATCTAGGCCAATGGTTCTCAAAGTGCAGTTCCAGAAGCAGCAACAGCAGCATCCCTGGAGTGACTGTGTGTGTGTGTGTGTGTGTGTGCACGCGTGTGTGTGTGTGTGCTATGTGTGTGCATTCCAATGATGTTACTCCTTCAAGCCCCTGAATCACTATAGCCATCACTCTCCAACTGATCCCAACCTTTCCCATTATTTTGGCTCTCATTACAATGACCAGTCTCTGGCCAAGACGTGTATGTTGTCATCTTGGTCAGGCATATGTTTGTTTGGTTTTAAGAAATTGTTAGAATAAGGACTCTCATGTTTTATGGGACTCTGGTGCATATGCTCAAAAAAATAAATAAAAAACAACTTATCATATTGGATCAACTAATTGCTCAATGTGCAAAATCTTTGATTTGACTTAGCCAGCACATCTGGCCTGCTTTGGGTTAAAAACAAATTTTTTTTTAACTCACAAATGGAAAAAAGAGAAAAGTGTTAGGTTTGTTTGGCATTGCCAGCTCTTAAATACCTGTCTTCACCATGGTGGCTGTTCTCCAGTAAGGCTCTGGCAGAAGTATATTTGATTTTAAGACTTTTGCCTAAATAGTGGGATCTGATAGCAACGAACTCAAAAACAAAATCTGAACTGGAACAACTAGTTAACCCCTCTCAGCCTCTTTGTAATGCCAAGCTTTATAGACATTTATTCCTTATGTGGTCTTGAGCTTTTTCTAACATCCAATTTTATAAAACATTATGCATGCAAACGCAGCATTGTGCTCATTGTACAAGTCGCCTCAAACTCATTCCTCCCCCATGTGTATGATGGCAAAGAAATATCAATATGTTTTCTACCAAAGTAGAAGGAAAAAAAAAAGAAAGAAAGAAAAAGAAATATCAATATGTATGTTCTGAAGTCTCCTGATGAATTGTAAATTACAATCCTTTTCATTAATTTTTAAATGAAATAATGTTTACCCTGGCTAGTGGTTAAAATTTTATTCTTTTTTTATTATATTTCATTGCTACCTTTTTCTACTGACCCCAAAGCTTACTTTGGGGAATATTTCTTATTTCTAGATTGTTGTATTTATCTTATTTCTATATTTATCTGCAGTCATGGAATGTTAGAGCTGAAAGGGACCAACCTCTCTCATTTCACACATATGAGAAAGCTGAGGCCCAGAAAGGTCAAGTAACTTATATACAAGGTCACAGAGTGAGTCAGTGGTAGGGCCCAGCCTCAATTCCAGGTCTCCTGCCCTTGGGCCCAGTGTGGTTTCATTGAAAGCACTACATTTATAGAAGACCCACAGCTGGCTTCTACTTTTATGACACATAGATTTTCCAGGTATTTCAATGAACTAATATATATGCTGTAAGTGAAAATGTTCAAGAGTTCTTTAATTCATTAATCCAAAGACAAATTGGATTTTCGGTTTAGAAATATTCGTTTCCCTCCAAATTCAATATGTGCACCCTACTTAGTACAATGGATGATTTTCCTAAAAGTTGTATGAAAAATGATTTTTTTATAGATCAAGTATCATTTTTTAGTAGGTAAACTTCCTATGTAAAGGAACCTTCTGGTGACTTCTTTTTGAAAAACCAAGTTTTCTCTTGTCATTATCTCATAATGTCTCTACTTTTTTTAGTGCAAACTTTTGTATTTGGTTTTTATTTAAAATAGGGCACAACTCAATCAATATTAGCTTTACCAGAATCTACTTTAACCTTCCCTTCTTAATCTCTATGAGAAATTTTCAGACTGTTAAATGCTCATGAGATATTTAGTTGTGTTCTAGAAATTTCACTTAGCTTGATATTCTGTCAATCCCCGGGCTCAAATTCCATCTCCATCTTACCAAACAGGAACAGAATTCCCTAATCAGTACTAAGCTCCGCATGCAGTCTCTTTTCCAGAACATTCTTTACATAATGTTCCTTAGTGTGGCTCTCTCTTTAGTTAGGGGCTCCTTCCTTAGTTCGTGTTTACCTTACTATTCTGTGGAATTGCAAGTTGTGCATCTTTTAGAGGTACACTGGTCAAATTGATTGGCATTTCTATTTATTTTCCATTGTTCCCTTGTTTCTCCTGGATCTCCTCTGGTTTCTCTTTTCGAGCATGCCCAGAGGCTTAATTGATGAGATTTCCCCCATCATCTAAGTGGGAGATTGACAAATTCTGTAAAGGTCAAGACAGTAACTATTTTAGGCTTTGTGGGCTACATATGGTCTCTAGCACATTCTTCTTTGTTGCTGCTGTTTGTTCATTAGTTTGTTTCACAACCTTTGGATAACGTAAACCATTCTTTTTTTTTTTTTTTTTAGGTGTAGTCTCACTCTGTCACCAGGCTGTAGTGCAGTGGTGTGGTCACGGCTCACTGCAACCTGCAACCTCCCGCCTCAGCCTCCTGAGTAACTGGGTCTACAGGCGCATGCCAACATGCCCAGCTAGTTTTTTTGTATTTTTAGTAGAGACAGAGTTTCACCATGTTGGCCAGGATGGGCTCGATCTCCTGACCTTGTGATCTGCCGCCTAGGCCTCCCAAAGCGCTGGGATTACAGGCGTGAGCCACCACACCCAGCCAATGTAAACCATTCTTAGCTCATGGGCCATGCAAAGTCTTAGGCTGACCCCTGATTCAGACTGTCTTCTGGCACAAGCATTTCTGTGAAATGCCCCATGTGATAACTGAGTTGTGCAGTAGCTGATGTGGTTCATTGCCTTCCCATCTACTGCATTGTCAGACCAGTCTGACTGCACGGGGGCAGGTGGAGAGGGACTGCATATGCCGATCATTACTCTTCAATAGGGTGTCCTTCATGAATGCTCTCTGTCTCTCTCTCTCTTTTTCTCTCTCTCTCTCATTACTGACTACCTCAGTGCAGAAACCCTCATTCTTTTCCCCAGACCTATCCTTGTTATCCAATGTGCCTCTGCTTCCCTGGGTTTGGGGTTCTTACTTATTTTGTCCCATAACTTCTCCCCCAAATCTGTGGTTGGGGACCCCCACCCTGGTCTACCCTGTCCTGCCTCATACTAATATCACAAGCTAGGGCTGTCATTGGAAAGCCTGTCAGCCCAGGCTATAGGATTCCAGTTCAGCCTATGATTTCCTAGGGAAATCACCAGGTTCCAAAGGCTGGTTTTTAAACCCGGAATATCCATGTATCTATTTCCTAATGTAGTTTGGAATTGCTCTAGACAGAGCACTCAGCCCTAGTGAGAAAACCAATGAGGTGCAGAAGGTATTCTGTGCCCACAGTTTTTCCCTGCCTTCTGGACCCTCAGCACCTAGAGATGGGCTCCTTCAGATTGCCCATGCAACAACACAGCCATGAGACATTCAGCACATCACCTCTTCCAGTTTTCTGAACCTCTATATGGATTCTGTTCTAAAGCTTCTTCACATCTCTCTCCATCCTGCTCCCATCTCCATCCCTCATGCTTCTTGGGAGTCTGAAGCTCAGATTCATATTTTCACATTTTTTCATATAAACACTGGGGGATAAGAATGGATGAGATGTATGTGTCTCTGTGAGTATGGTTTCTCAACCTGGACTGTGAGGGCTAATAAATTCACTAATAAATCACAACACACACACACACACACACACACACACACTGTCCAGCACCCTCATCAGTTCTCTGGTTTAGGTCCAGATCTGATGGGAATGGTCAAGAAGGGGATGGTGGGGGCTCCTGAAGCATTTGCCCTTTCTTGCCTTTTGTACCTTCTTTCCATTGGCAATTCAAAACATGCTAACATACAGAGGGCTAGCACTCTAATTCGATGTGGGCTTAGTCACTTGGACCTAGCTCTCAGGCTGCAGCTTTTCCTAGCTCAGCAAATTGCTTCTTAGAATCTTTGCCTTGATTTCTGTCATTTGAGCCCAGGGATCTACCCACTTACTGAAATCTAAGTCTTAAAAAATCCGAGTTGCAAGTAATTTTCAGAATTTCCCTATTTAAAAGCATCCATGAAACAGTTCCTTTATGCCTTCTGTTTGGGATTTCCAGAATTAGGAAGGGAAACCAGGCTTGTGCCTTGGATCCAAAAGCAGCAAAAATACTACACTTGCCAAAAGCAAACTGAGGAATGAGCACTGACCAGTCCTAGTATGCAGTCAGGAGGTGGACTTTTGTTAAGTTAGCCCTTACCAGTTAGTGCTTACTGAGTGCCAACAACGCACTTACAAAAATAAGGGAGACAAGAATTTACAGACCAATATCCTAAACTGGAAGGAACAGATAAGACATGTCTCGTAGAGTTGAGAATGTGTCCCTGGATAAACATTTCAAGAAGAAGCAGAAAGAAGGAGAGATCATGATCCCCGTCTTTTTAGGATTCCAACACAAAATGGAAGGGAGCCCTCTGTGGGGTGATATTACAAAGGATTTTTCTTGTCTTTCTTTGAAAAAAAAAAAAAAAAAAAAAAAAAGCATTCCTTATTGGCTTGCTACCAGCAATTGAACTGTATTCTTTATATAGCTAGAGCTGTTTGTGTCTTCTTAAAATAAACTTTTTCTGTTAAAATCATTTTCTGTTTCACCCTCTGGTTTTCACTGTAGCAATGATACCTTTATTCAGACACTTAGCCCAGTTTGTGAGCATGTTTTACCATCCACACGAGTATGGGGCCCACATACATTGGATTTGATGCTCATGAACCTCTGAGAGCCCAAAACAGATACGTGCCACACAATATCTTGCAGAAACCTGGCCCACTGAGCCATGGCCCTAAAGGCAGTTAACCCATGTTCTGGGATTTCATTTCAGGGATTCGAGTCCAGCTGTCCATGGAGCCAACAAGGGGGAGTGGGCAGCCATCACCAGGCCCCTGAGGGTAGGAGGCAGCCTTAGCAACTGTCCCCAGGGCACGGCACAAACTCCCTTGGTGTTCTCTAGCTCAATAAAGCCACCCAGCAAGGCAGACCAGAAAGTCTGGGCTGGGAGCAAAAGATCCCAGACCAAATGTGGTCCAGATCACTTCCATCCCTCAAAAAGGGTATGGTCTCATCATTCAGATGGTGACAGCCATATTTGAGAGTCAAATCTCATCAAAAGAAGAAAGGAACTTTGTACTCTGTTCCCAACGGTCCCAGGCCTCTAAGGCTGAGACCCTTGTAGCCAGCATCCCTGTCTACCCAGGCCCGTGACACTACCAGCCTGCCCTTCCAAAAGACACACCAGAACTGGAAATAGCCAGAAAACCTACAAGGGAAGAGTGAGGGGCCAGGGCCACCCTCAGACAATAGCAGGTATTTAAATTGGAGATAAAGGTCAGAAAAAGAAGGTGGGCCTCATGGCAAGCAGTCTCTTGGTAAAACCCTGAAATTCAGGGTCTGGTGTTCACTCCAGCAGGCTCGGAACTCCTTTGTACCTGTCTTAGTTCATTTTCTGTTGCTATAACAGAATACCATAGACTGAGTAATTAATAAAGAAAAGAAATCCACTTATTTCTTACAGTTCTGGAGGCTGAAAAGTCCAAGGACATGTTGCTGGCATCTGGAGAGGGCCTTCTTACTGAGTCATAACAGAGTGGGGGACATCACATGGCAAAAAACCAAGAACATGCCATACTAGGTCTTTCTTCCTCTTATAAAGCCACCAGTCCCATCATGCCCTACCCCATGACCAACACACAAATTTTGAAGGACACATTCAAACTGCAGCAGTGCCACAGCACCATGTTGATGAAGCTTTTAAGGGTTGAACTAACCAGACTCACAAAAGACATGTAAAAGGCAGATCATGGTATATTAATTAACAGAAGAGAGAGTACATCTCTCAAACAAGGTCATAAACAGGAGGCCTGCAGGCTGAATTGAACTAACATAACATTGTCTAGAGTGCACAGTGCTGTCAATCTTTAAAAATTTCGTTGGACCACAATCTCTCCAATTTACCTCCCACCACTCCCTGTTGCATCAGACCCAACCAGCTTCATTCCCTTATATTATCTGTGAGGTCCCTGAAGGCATTTGAGTTTTTGACCCTTACATTAAGTTGTTGTCACAGGTTGAAGTCTCCAGGAAGCACACTCTTAGATGGAGTTTACTGTGTGGGATGTTTACTAGAAAATGCCCTAGGGATCAACACCTGCAAAAGCGAAAGGAAGGAAACAAGATTATACAGGAGGCAGCTGGGTGCCATGGCTCACGCCTGTAATCCCAGCACTTTGAGAGGCCAAGACAGGGGGAATCACTTGAGGTCAGGAGTTCAAGACCAGACTGGGCAACATGGAGAAACCCCATCTCTACTAAAACTACAAAAACTAGCCAGGTGTGGTGGTGTGCACCTGTAGTCCCAGCTACTCGAGAGGCTGACGAACAAGAACCCGGGAGGCAGGTCGCAGTGAACCAAGATTACACCACTGCACTCAAGCCTAGGTGACTCAGCAAGACTCCAACTCAAAAAAAAAAAAAAAAAATTAGGAGGAGAAAAGAGCAGCAATGCAGGTGTGGCAAAGTTTCCGCTCACTCAGTGGCTGGCTCTGGCATTCACATGACCTGCCCATTGTTCTGCACTGGGCCAAAGGACAGGCCTTCATGCCCCTCCTTCAATAAGTCATTGGCTCTGTGCCACACCATGAAGGGTTTGACCTTGGGTGAGATGTCTGTCTCAAGCTGAGGCAATCCCTGAAGGAGCTGATAGCTGAAGAAAGCTTTTTGCTGACAGCACTTTCAGCAGCTGGGAGTAAATCCTCCCTTGAAGGGGAATCTTGGTGACACAGTTCTGTGTCCATCACAGGTATCTTTCTCCCACAAATAGTGCAGGCTAAACACTTACAAATTCTTTTTCTCATTCTACCTCCACCTTTCTTTTTTTGAGACAGGGTCTTGCCCTGTCACTAAAACTGGAATGCAGTGGCAAATGGCAGCTCACTGCGGCCTTGAACTTCTGGGCTCAAAAAATCCTCCCTCTTCAACCTCCTGAATAGCTGGGACCACAGGCATGCACCACTACACCTGGCTAATTTTTAAAATTTTTTGTGGAGACAGGGCCTCGCTATATTGCACAGGCTGGTCTCAAACTCCTCGGCCCAAGTGATCCTCCTGCCTCAGCCTCCCAAAGTGCTGAGATTACAGGCATGAGCCACCACGCCCAGCCCAATTCCCTCACACACTCCTTACTTAAGACCAATTACACTTCATTTTATTAGGTTTATAGTTTTGTTCAATTGTCACCATCTTAGGAAACATGCTAATAGACTTTAAATAGACTTCAGTGTTTCACAAGCCTCATTAGTGCCCATTAATAAACGCTCTCCAAGAACATGTCATGTCACATATGCAAATGACTAAATCAATCCATCATAAAATACCATGAATAAAATGTCAGTAGCATCTTTCAGGCACCTACAATGGGCCAGGCATCGTGTGCTCCTCTATCCGCTTGTTTTACACTTCCATTCAACAAATGTCTAATGAGCTCCTACAACATGCTGGCTGGAGCACTAGGAGCTAAGGGCAGAGTAGTGACTGAGGGAGACACCATGTCTGCCTTATAGAGCTTACCATCCAGTGGAGCCACTGCTGAGACCAGTACACATGGTATCCCTGGCAACCAGGACCAATGGACCTCATGTTCCTGTTATCTAATGTCACCACCCTGGCTATGAACTACTCTGATCAGCACTTATTTCATAGTCTGCTCTGCTACCCAATCTTCCCTGCTCCCCTTCCTCCCATCGTTTTCAACTGCGCCTTCCTGGAACCACAATTCCAGGGTGTCTTAGGCCGTTTTATGTTGATAGAATATTTGAAACTGGGTAATTTACAAAGAAAAGAGGTTTCTTTAGCTCATGATTCTGCAGGCTGAGAAATTCAAGCTCATGGCGTTGGTTTCTAGCAAGGGCTTTTGTGCTGTGTCACAACATGGTGAAGAAGGTCCAAGGGGAAGTGGATGCCTGCAAAGAAGAGAAAACCTGAGGGGCATCCTGTCTTTATAACAACCCACTGTCACAAGAACTGATCCATTCCTGAGAGAACTCATCCAGTCTCACCAGAGTGAGAACTTAATACCACCAAATCAGCACCAAGCCATTCATGATGGAGCTGCTCCCATAACCCAAACACCTCCCACTAGCCCCACCTCCCAACCTTTTGAGATCAAATTTCAATATGAGTTTTGGTGCAGACAAACAAACCATATCTAAAACATAATATACCAACCCTGGGGCCCCCAAAACTAGAGTCCTTCTCACATGCAACTGAGAATCACTATCCCAGTAGTCCCAAAAGTCTTAACTTGTTCCAGCACCAATGTAAAAGTCCAGTCTCATCTGAGACTCAAGGCAAGTTCCTGACAGCTATAAGTCCATAAAATATAAAATCAAGTTATTTACTTCCAAGATACAATGGTTGTACAAGCATTTGGCAAACACTCCCATTCCAAAAGAGAGAAATTGGGCCAAAAATGGGGTAACGGGCCCATACAAGTTCAAAATCCAGCAAGGCAGGCATTAAATCTTAAAGCTCCAAACTAATCTTTTACTCTGTGTGCCACTTCCTAGGCACACTGGTGCAAGGGGTGGGCTCCTAAGGCCTCAAGCAGCCCTGCCCCATGGCTTTGCTCAATACAGCTCATGTGGCTGCTCTCACAGGTTGGAGTTGAATGCCTGTGGCCTTTCCAGGCTGAGGTTGCACACTGCCAGTGGGTCTATAATTCTGGGGTCCCTGTGGCAGCCCTACTCCCATGGCTCCACTAGGCATTGCCTCGTGGGCACTTTCTGTGGGGGTTCTGCCCCTGCAGTAGGCTTCTGCCTGGGCACCCAGGCTTTCCAATATATCCTCTGAAATCTAGGCAGAAGCTGCCAAGTCTCCATGGCTCTTGCATTCTGGGCCCTCCCAGACCTAACACTACATGGAAACCGCCAAGGCTTATGGTTTGTACTTTCTGAAGTGATGGCCCAAGCAGTACCTGGGGTCACTGAATCTCAGCCAGAGTCAGAAACAAGGTAGCAGGGATGTGAGGAGCAGGGTCCTGAGGTGAGCAGGAAAGCAGTGTTCAGGCTTTATGCCAGAAACCGTGCTGCCTTCCTAGGCCTCCGGGCCTGTGATGGGAAGAACAGCCTCCGATTTCTGAAACACCTTCAGGGTCTTTTTCCCCATTGTCTTGACTTTAGCTCCTGGTTCCTTTGGTTTTATCTCCTGAAAATGCTCTTTTCTTCTATGCCACTTGGCCAGGCTATGCATTTTTCAAATTTTTCTGCTGTGTTTCCACAGAAATTTACCATAAGCAGCTGGAAGTAACCATGCAGCAGCCTGAACACTTTGCTGCTTAGGAATTTCTTTCAGTAGGTATTCTATTAAATTCTATCTGAGATGGTGCAGGGATCCCCTGCCTCTGCTAGTTCAATTCTATAATAAGCATTCCACAGAGCCTTTGGGCATGGATGTAGTTCATCCAAGTTCTTTGTTAATTTATGACAAAAATGACCTTTACTCCAGTTTCCAATATGTTGCTCCTCATTTCCATCTGGAACCTCTCCAGAATGGCCTTACTGCCCATATTTCTATCAACATTCTGGTTGAGATCATTTAACCAATCACTGAGGAATTCCAGACCCATAGTCATTTTGTCTAATAAGCCCTCACCAGAATCTAAGCTTTTTCTAGCCTGCTCTTCCAAATTCTTCCAACCTCTGCCCATTACCCATTTCCAAAGTTGCTTCTACATTTTAGGGCACTTCTTATCAGGAACACTCTACTTCTCAGTATCAATTTTATCAACCCAAAAGCCCATCGAGAGCAGAATAAATACATCATGGCATACTATACAGAAATGACAAACTACAGCCACACACGACATGTATGAATCATGCAAATATGAAATTGAGTGAAAGAAGAAAGACAGAAAGGAATACATACAGTGTGATTCCATTTATATAAAGTTCAAAAACAAGCAAAACTAAATTATTGTTTAGGAATACACATATAGCTAGGTGCAGTGGCTCTGCTTGTAATCCCAGCACTTTGGGAAGCTGAGGCAGGTGGGTCACTTGAGCCCAGGGGTTCAAGACCAATCCAGGCAATATGGCAAGACCCCCATCTCTACCAAGAAAAATACATTATTTAATACATTTTTAAAGTGAATGCACATGTAGATGATAAAACTATAAAGAAAAGCAGGCCAGGCACTGTGGCTCAGACCTGTAATCCCAGCGCTTTAGGAGGCCAAAGCAGGAGGATCACTTTGAGGCAGAATAGGGTCTGGAGGCAGTGAACCTAAGGCTGTTTCACAGTGACTTCCTAGAACTAAATTGAAAGGAAAACCCTAACTTTCCACACCTAAGTAGCAAAAGGACCAGCGGCTACTTCCTTTGCAAACCTCCACAGTTTCTGCAGATGGGAAATCTAAGGTACCTCTGATTAGTTGCTTTTTGCAACCAATCAGATATTTGCATAGGAGTATAACTTTGTAACTTTACTTAGCCTCTGATTGGTTGCTATCCACAACCAATCAGACTGATTGCAGACCAAGTCTTCATTGGCATAGATGTGCAACTTTGTAACTTCACATCAGTCTCTGATTGCAGGCCACCACTTCATTTACATGGTGTATTTGGACCCCAGAAGATTCTGTATCCCGGGCTCTTGAGTGGCTGCTCAGGCCCGCTGCCACCCTGTGGAGTGTACTTTTGTTTCCAACAAATCTCTTGCTTTTGTTGCTTCATTCTTTCCTTGCTTTGTTTGTGCATTTTGTGCAATTCTTTGTTCAAAACGCCAAGAACCTGGACACCCTCCACAGGTAACAACTTGAGCCCAGGAGTTTAAGACCAGCCTGGGCAATATGGCAAGACCCTGTCTCTACAAAAAGTTAAAAAAATAAAATAAAAAAGGCCAGGCACGGTGACTCAGGCCTGTAATCCCAGCACTTTGGGAGGCCGAGGTAGGTGGATCACGAGGTCAGGAGTTTGAGAACAGCCTGGTCAACATGGTGAAACCCCACCTCTACTGAAAATATTTTAAAATATAGCTGGGTGTGGTGGCGCACACCTGTAATCCCAGTTACTAGGGAGGCTGAGGCAGGAGAATGCCTTGAACCCGGGAGGTGGAAGTTACAGTGAGCCGAAATGGCACCACTGCACTCCAGACTGGATGACAGAGCAAGACTCCAGCTCTATTTAAAAAAGCAATTAGCTGGGCATGGTGGCATGTGCCTGTTGTCCCAGCTACTGGGGAGGCTGAAGCCGGAAGATTGGTTGAGCCCAGGAGGTTGAAGCTGCAGTGAGCCTTGATCGCACCACTGCACTCCACCCTGGGAGACAGAATGAGATCCTGTCTCGAAAAAAAAAAAAAAAAAAAAGAGAGTGAGAGAGAGAGAGAGAGACAGAGAGAGAGAAAAGAAAAGCAAGCAAGCTATTATCATAAAAGTTAGGAGATTGGCTACTTCTAAGGATAAATTGTAATTGATAAGGACACATGGGAGATTTCAGGGGTACTGGCAAAGTTCTATTTTCTGACCTGCATGATAGTCACACTGGTGTTCACTTGTAACTAATTTTGCAAGTGTACAAACTACACATTTGTTTTAAGCACTTTTCTTTGTGTATGTATGTATGTTATATTTTACAATGAGAAATATTCTTAAGAACCCAGGATATAATTCTGAGTAACACCACATTTCAGGGAAGGCTGCAGGAGAAGATGTCACCTTAGGAAGAGACAGGGAAGGGGCAGCCAGAGGCAGGTGGCAAACCAGGAGAGCAGGGTGTTAAGGAAGCTCAAAACAGAAGCTTCCAAGTTTTCAAAAAGAGAGTGGACAACCATGTTAACCCTTATGCACCTCTGCTCTGCGGGACACATCAGAGCACAGCTAACAGTCACCACCCTGTGTCCTTGCAGCTATGACAAGAACATTCTTGCACCATAGAAAAATGAGCAAACGCACAGACAGACAAGACGAAACTCTATTAAAAGGCAAACATATGGGAAAATGTTTACACTTCCTAATGAGCAAAGACACACTAAATTGTAAAAACTGAATGGCCAATTATAGTAGCAAAAATTAAGGGAAGGCAGAAGAAATTACAATATGTCAGGCTGGAAAGAATACCAAATTGATGCACGGTTACTGGCTGCTAACACTATGAATAAATACCACTCCTTTAAAATAAAATCTGGCAATATGCACCAGGAAATTTTAAATGCTCATACCATTTTACTCAGTAATCCTACTTCTGGGCCTCTATACTAGGAAAATTATGCAAAGGAAAGAAATGACCGAATGAATTTAGAAGTGACTCCCAAATCTCTTTCTCCAGCCCCAACCACTGCCCTGAGCCCAATCTGTGTATCCAGTGTCCACCTGGCATTGCCACTCGCATGGCTAGTCTGTAACTCAGAGTAAATATATATAAAGTGTAACGCGAATTCCTTTGTCCCTCTCAAACCTGCTGTTTCTCAAATCTTCACAACCCTAATAAATGGCACCACCATCCATCCAATTGGTGAAGCCTAAAACCTAAGAGTTTTTTTTTTTTTTTTTTTTTTTTTGAGATGGAGTTTTACTGTTGTTGCCCAGACTGGAGTGCAATGGCACGATCTCGGCTCACCGCAACCTCCGCCTCCTGGGTTCAAGTGATTCTCCTGCCTCAGCCTCCCAAGTAGCTGGGACTACAGGCATGCACCATCATGCCCAGCTAATTTTTGTATTTTTAGTAGAGACGGGGTTTCACCTTGTTGACCAGGATGGTCTCGATCTCTTGACCTCGTGATCCACCCGCCTCGGCCTCCCAAAGTGCTGGGATTATAAGCATGAGCCACTGCGCCCGGCCAAGAGTTGTTCTTGATTCTTCCTTTTGTTCACCACCCACTTCCAATTCACCGCCAATCTTGTTGGTTCAGTATTCCAAATATAACCAAAAGCATTCCATTTCTCCTGTCTTCATGGTTGCCACTTGTGATAGTTAATTTTAGGTGTCAACTTTACTGGAATAAAGAATACCTAAAGAACTGATAATGCATTACTTCTGGGTGTGTCTATAAGGGTGTTTCCAGAGGAGAATGGTATGTAAATTGGTGGACTGAGTGGGGAAGATCTGCCCCCACTGTGGGCAGACACCATTGGTCCCAGATAGAACAACAACAACAACAAAAGCAGAGAAAAGGCGACTCTCCCTCTCTCTCCTGGAGCTGGAACACTCTTCTCCTATGCCTGGACATCAGGACTCCAGGCTCTCCAGTTTTTGGACTCCAGAACTTGCATGAAAGACCCCCTGGTTCTCCAGCCTTTGGCCTTGAACTGAGAGTTACATCATCGGGTTCCCTGGTTCTGAGGCCTTCAGACTTGAACTGAGCCATGCATGCTACCGGCATTCCAGGGTCTCCAACTTGCAGACAGCCTGTCATAAGACTTCTTATCCTTCATAATCACATGAACCAATTCCCCTAATAAATCCCCTCCCATCTATCTATTTATCTATCTATCTATCTATCTATCTATCTATCTATGTATCCGTCCATCCATCCATCAATCTCCTATGGTTCTGTCTCTCTGGAAAACAATACACCACCCTAGCCCAAGCCACTGTTCTCTCACTGTTCTCTCTGCCTGGGATTGGTGCAGTAATCTCACTGGTCTCCCACCTTTGTTCTTGCTTCACTCCAATCTGTTCTCCACATGGCATCTAGAGTAGATTTTTAAAACTCAAATCAAGATGAGAATGGTGGCTCATGCCTATAATCCCAGCATTTTGAGAGGCCAAGGAAGGAGGATTGCTTGAGCCCAGGAGTTCAACATCAGCCTGGGCAATAAAGAGAGACCAACAAAGTGAGACCTCCCCTGATCTCTACAAAAAGTAAAACAAAAAACTAGCCAGGCATGGTGGTGAACGCCTGTAGTCCCAGCTACTTGGGAAGCTGAGGTGGGAGGAATGCTTGAGCCCAAGAGCTCAAGGGTGCAATGAATTGTGTTCATGCCACTGCACTCCAGCCTGGGTGACCAAGCAAGACCCTCAATAAATAAATAAACAGAAATCAGATCGTGTCAGTACAACCCTCCCGTGGCTTTTCTTTTCTCGTAGAATAGAATCCAAGCTCCTTACCACGGTAACTCTGCCTCACTCCATGCTGGGCTTCTTTCTATTCCTTGAAAACAATAAATTCTTTCCTTCCTCAGGGTCTTTGCACTTTCTGTCTCCCTAACTGGAACACTCTCTCTCCAGGCTCCCTTAGGTTTCCACTCAAAAGTCACCCCAGAGGAACCTTCTGTGATTAACCCATCTGAAGTAGTCTCCCTCTCCAAGTTCCTATCCCTCATACCACCATTAACTCCCTGCACAGCACTCACTACAATCTGAAGTAATTTGAGGTGTTTATTTGTATAGTGCCTTGTTTTCTGTCTCTTCTAACTGGAATATAAACTTCATGTGGGCAGGAATCCATGTCTCTGGTTCACTGCTGTAACCCCAACACCTAAGTGTCTGATGTATCCAATAAATCCTTGTGGAATTAATAAATTTATAATAAAAACTCTGAGAAGATTAGCAGAAAAGAGCACCTTTTAATCTGGTATTCTTTTTTTTTCCCATTTATTTATTTTATTGCATTTTAGGTTTTGGGGTACATGTGAAGAACAAGCAAGATTGTTGCATAGGTACACACATGGCAGTGTGATTTGCTGCCTTCCTCCCCATCACCTACATCTGGCATTTCTCCCCTTGCTATCTCTCCCCAGCTTCCCACCCCCCACCGCCCCTCCCCTATTTCCCCCCAACTGACCCCAGTGTGTAGTGCTCCACTCCCTGTGTCCATGTGTTCTCATTGTTCAACACCCGCCTATGAGTGACAACATGTGGTGTTTGATCTTCTGCTCTTCTGTCAGTTTGCTGAGAATGATGGTTTCCAGGTTCATCCATGTCCCTACAAAGGACCCAAACTCATCGTTTTTGATGGCTGCATAATATTCCATGGTGTATATGTGCCACATTTTCCCTATCCAGTCTATCGTCGATGGGCATTTGGGTTGTTTCCAGGTCTTTGCTATTGTAAACAGTGCTGCAATGAACATTCGTGTGCACGTGTCCTTATAGTAGAACAATTTGTAATCCTTTGGATATATACCCAGTAATGGGATTGCTGGGTCAAATGGAATTTCTATTTCTAGGTCCTTGAGGAATCGCCACACTGTCTTCCGCAATGGTTGAACTAATTTACACTCCCACCAACAGTGTAAAAGTGTTCCTATTTCTCCACATCCTCTCCAGCATCTGTTGTCTCCAGATTTTTTAATGATCGCCATTCTAACTGGCATGAGATGGTATCTCAATGTAGTTTTGATTTGCATTTCTCTGATGACCAGTGATGATGAGCATTTTTTCATATGTTTGTTGGCCTCACATATGTCTTCTTTTGTAAAGTGTCTGTTCATATCCTTTGCCCACTTTTGAATGGGCTTGTTAGTTTTTTTCTTGTAAATCTGTTTTAGTTCTTTGTAAATTCTGGATATCAGCCCTTTGTCAGATGGGTAAACTGCAAAAATTTTTTCCCAATCTGTTGGTTGCTGATTCACTCTGATGATTGTTTCTTTTGCTGTGCAGAAGCTGTGGAGTTTGATTAGGTCCCATTTGTCTATTTTGGCTTTTGTTGTCAATGCTTTTGGTGTTTTGGTCATGAAGTCCTTGCCTACACCTACGTCCTGAATGGTTTTGCCTAGATTTTCTTCTAGGGTTTTTATGGTGTTAGGTCTTATGTTTAAGTCTTTAATCCATCTGGAGTTAATTTTAGTGTAAGGTGTCAGGAAGGGGTCCAGTTTCTGCTTTCTGCACGTGGCTAGCCAGCTTTCCCAACACCATTTATTGAACAGGGAATCCTTTCCCCATTGCTTGTTTTTGTCTGGTTTGTCAAAGATCAGATGGTTGTAGATATGTTGTGTTGCCTCCGAGACCTCTGTTCTGTTCCATTGGTCTATATCTCTGTTTTGGTACCACTACCATGCTGTTTTGATTACTGTAACCTTGTAGTATAGTTTGAAGTCTGGTAGTGTGATGCCCCCCGCTTTGTTCTTTTTGCTTAGAATTGACTTGGCTATGCGGGCTCTCTTTTGGTTCCATATGAAGTTTAAGGTGGTTTTTTCCAGTTCTGCAAAGAAGGTCATTGGTAGCTTGATGGGGATAGCATTGAATCTTTAAATTACTTTTTGCAGTATGGCCATTTTCACGATATTGATTCTTCCTAACCATGAACATGGAATGTTTCTCCATCTGTTTGTGTCCACTCTTGTTTCGTTGAGCAGTGGCTTGTAGTTCTCCTTGAAGAGGTCCTTTACATTCCTTGTTAGTTGTATTCCTAGGTATTTTATTCTCTTTGTGGCAATTGTGAATGGAAGTTTGTTCTTGATTTGGTTCTCTTTAAGTCTGTTATTGGTGTATAGGAATGCATGTGATTTTTGCACATTGATTTTGTATCCTGAGACTTTGCTGAACTTGCTTATCAGTTTCAGGAGGTTTGGGGCTGAGACAATGGGGTCTTCCAGATATACAATCATGTTGTCTGCAAATAGAGACAATTTGACTTCCTCCTTTCCTATTTGAATGCCCTTTATTTCTTTTTCTTGCCTGATTGCTCTGGCTAGAACTTCTAATACTCTATTGAATAGCAGTGGTGAGAGAGGGCATCCTTGTCTGGTGCCACATTTCAAGGGGAATGCTTCCAGTTTTTGCCCATTCAGTATGATATTGGCTGTTGGTTTGTTGTAAATAGCTTTTATTATTTTGAGATACGTTCCATCGATACCTAGTTTATTGAGGGTTTTTAGCATAAAGGGCTGTTGAATTTTGTCAACGGCCTTCTCTGCATCAATTGAGATAATCATGTGGTTTTTGTCTTTGGTCCTGTTTATGTGGTGAATTACGTTTATAGACTTGTGTATGTTGAACCAGCTTGCATCCCCGGGATGAAGCCTACTTGATCATGGTGGATAAGCTTTTTGATGTGCTGTTGCAATCGGCTTGTCAGTATTTTATTGAAGATTTTTGCATCTATGTTCATCATGGATATTGGCCTGAAGTTTTCTTTTCTTGTTGAGTCTCTGCCAGGTTTTGGGATCAGGATGATGTTGGTCTCATAAAATGATTTGGGAAGAATTCCCTCTTTTTGTATTGTTTGGAATAGTTTCAGAAGAAATGGTACCAGCTCCTCTTTGTATGTCTGGTAGAATTCGGCTGTGAACCCATCTGGACCTGGGCTTTTTTTGGGTGGTAAGCTCTTAATTGCTGCCTCAACTTCAGACCTTGTTATGGGTCTGTTCAGGGTTTCGGCTTCTTCCTGGTTTAGGCTTGGCAGGAGGCAAGTGTCCAGGAATTTATCCATTTCTTCCAGGTTTATTAGTTTGTGTGCATAGAGTTGTTTGTAATAATCTCTGATGATGGTTTGAATTTCTGTGGAATCTGTGGTGATATCCCCTTTATCATTTTTTATTGCATCAATTTGGTTATTCTCTCTTTTCTTTTTTATTAATCTGGCTAGTGGTCGGTCTATTTTGTTGATCTTTTCAAAAAACCAGCTCCTGGATTTATTGATTTTTTGAAGGGTTTTTTGTGTCTCTATCTCCTTCAGTTCTGCTCTGATCTTAGCTATTTCTTGTCTTCTGCTAGACTTTGAGTTTTTTTGATCTTGCTCCTCTAGCTCTTTCAGATTTGACAATAGGGTGTCAATTTTTGATCTCTCCTGGCTTCTCATGTGGGCACTTATTGCTATATATTTTCCTCTAGAGACTGCTGTAAATGTGTCCCAGAGATTCTGGTATGTTGTGTCTTCATTCTCGTTGGTTTCGAAGAACATCTTTATTTCTGTCTTCATTTCATTGTTTATCCAGTCAACATTCAAGGGCAAGTTGTTCAGTTTCCATGAAGCTGTGCGGTTCTGGGTTAGTTTTTGAATTCTGAGTTCTAACTTGATTGCACTGTGGTCTGAGAGACTGTTTGTTACAATTTCTGTTCTTTTGCATTTGCTGAGGAGTGATTTACTCCCAATTATGTGGTCAATTTTAAAGTAGGTGTGATGTGGTGCTGAGAAGAATGTATATTCTGTGGATTTGGGGTGGAGAGTTCTGTAAATGTCTATTAGGTTTGCTTGGTCCAGGTCTGAGTTCAAGTCCTGGATATCCTTGTTAATTTTCTGTCTGGTTGATCTGTCTAATGTTGACAATGGGGTGTTAAAGTCTCCCGCTATCATTGTGTGGGAGTCTAAGTCTCTTTGTAAGTCATTAAGAACTTGCCTTATGTATCTGGGTGCTCCTGTATTGGGTGCGTATATATTTAGGATCGTTAGCTCTTCTTGTTGCATTGATCCTTTTACCATTATGTAATGTCCCTCTTTGTCTCTTATGATCTTTGTTGCTTTAACGCCTAATTTATCAGAGATGAGAATTGCAACTCCTGCTTTTTTTTGATCTCCATTTGCTTGGTAAATCTTCCTCCATTCCTTTATTTTGAGCCTTTGTGTATCCTTGCATGTGAGATGGGTTTCCTGGATACAGCACACCGATGGGTTTTGGCTGTTTATCCAATTTGCCAGTCTGTGTCTTTTGATTGGGGCATTTAGTCCATTTACATTTAGGGTTAATATTGTTATGTGTGAATTTGATACTGCCATTTTGGTGCTAGCTGGGTGTTTTGCCCTTTAGTTGAGCTGGTACTTCTTGTTCCTTTATATGTGTAGAGCCTCTTTCAGGAGCTCTTGTAGAGCTGGCCTGGTGGTGACGAAATCTCTGAGTACTTGCATGTTCCCAAAGGATTTTATTTTTCCTTCACTTATGAAGCTTAGTTTGGCTGGATAGGAGATTCTGGGTTGAAAGTTCTTTTCTTTAAGGATGTTGAATATTGGCCCCCACTCTCTTCTGGCTTGTAGGGTTTCTGCTGAGAGATCTGCTGTGAGTCTGATGGGCTTCCCTTTATGGGTAACCCGACCTTTCTCTCTGGCTGCCCTTAGTATTTTCTCCTTCATTTCGACCCTGGTGAATCTGACGATTATTGGTTGCGGTTGCTCTTCTTGACGAATATCTTTGTGGTGTTCTCTGTATTTCCTGGACTTGAATGTTTGCCTGTCTTGCTAGGTTGGGGAAGTTTTCCTGGATAATATCCTGAAGAGTATTTTCCAGCTTGGATTCATTCTCTTCATCGCATTCGGGTACGCCTATCAAACGTAGATTAGGTCTTTTCACATAGTCCCACATTTCTTGGAGATTTTGTTCATTCCTTTTTACCCTTTTTTCTCCAGTCTTGCCTTCCCGTTTTATTTCATTGAGTTGATCTTCGACCTCTGATAACCTTTCTTCTGCTTGGTCAATTCGGCTGTTGATACTTGTGCATGCTTCACGAAGTTCTCGTGTTGCGTTTTTCAGCTCCATCAATTCACTTATATTCCTTTCTATTTTGTCCATTCTTGTTAGCATTTCGTCAAATCTTTTTTCAAGGTTCTTAGTTTCTTTGCATTTGGTTAGAACATGTTCTTTAAGTTCACAGAAGTTTCTTACTACCCACCTTCTGAAGTCTGATTCTGTCATTTCATCACACTCGTTCTCCACCCAACCTTCTTCCCTTGCTGGTGAGGAGTTGTGATCCCTTGTAGGAGGAGAGGTGTTCTGGTTTCGGGTGTTTTCATCCTTTTTGCGCTGGTTTCTTCCCATCTTTAAGGATTTATCCACCTGTCGACTTTGTAGTTGCTGGCTTTCAGATTGGGTCTCAAATCTTTCAGATTGACGTTCTGTTTGTTGATGATGAGGTTATTTCTGTTTCTTGGTTTTCCTTCTGACAGTCTGGCCCCTCTGCTGTAGGTCTGCTGAGGTTCAATCCAGGCCCTACTTGCCTGGGGTTCACCTGCAGCAGCTGCTGAACAGCAAGGTTTGTTACCAGTTTTCTTCTTCTGCTATCTTTGTCCCAGACGGATACCCACCTAGTGTCAATCTGATCTCTCTTTTATGAGGTGTCTTTTTGGATATATAGGGGTCAGGGAGCTGCTTGAGGAGACGGTCTCTTCTTTATAGAAGCTCAAATGGTGAGCTGTGAGCTCTGTTGTTGTTCATTCAGAGCTGCTGGGCAGGTACTTTTAGGTCTCCTGCAGCAGAACTCATAAACTGCTTTTTGTTCCCAGGTGCTCTGTCCCAGGGATTTAGGGCTTTATTTATGAGTTTCCGTTATGCTGCCGCCTTCTTTTTTTTTTTCCTTCAGACCTGCCCAGCCCAGCAAGGAGGCAGCCTAGTCTCTGTCGGCCTATAGCAGTTTTGCTGAGCTGCTGTGGGCTCCACCCTGCTGCCGAGTGAACTTCCCTGCAGTCCTGTTTATATGGGTGTAGTTAGAACTGCTTTGGCGATGGTGGCCTGCCTCTTTTGAGGCAGAGTCTCTTTGCTGTGGCGGGTTGCCTTGGCAACAGTGGGCTGCCTCAGCAATGGCGGGTTGCCTTGGCAACGGCAGGCTGCCTCAGCATTGGCTGACTACCTCTGTCCTGGCGGGCTGCCTGGGTAATGGTGGACGCCCCTCCCCCACAGAGCTGGACCATCCCGGGTTCAGCTGCGCTTGCTGTGAAACTCTCAATCCAGAGTTTCTGGTTGCTGTTCTTTTGTGGGGGTGAGACCAGCCGAGCCTGATCGCCTGGCTCCCTGCCTCCGAGCCTTTTTTAAGTTGGTGTTCCACTCGCCTGTTGAAGAGGCGCCGGGGTCTCTTTGTTTTCCCCTGTGGCCACTCACTGCGCTGGCTTAAACAGCGGCACTGAGGTTTGTGGCGCTTTTTTTTTTTTTTTTTGCCCTGGAATCTACTGTCCTGGTTCTCTGCTCAGTCCCCTTTTTGAACCGGCGAATGGGCGACTTCCTGTGGCTCCAATCGCCAGCCAAAAGGACGCCCGGACCGGTGTATTTTGTACGGAGAACCGCGGCTCCGGCTCCGGGGCGCCGACAAAGCAGCCTCACGGGGCAAAGCAGCGGCGCCAGCCGGCACAGCCGCACTGGCGACCGTGGAGCTCCTCCACCCAGGAATTTCCTAGTCTGTGGGCAATAAAAACGCAGCGTCCACTCACCCTCTGCGCTTTCACTGGGAGCTGCAATCCTGAGCTGTTCCTAAACGGCCATCTTGGATCTTTTTTTAATCTGGTATTCTCTAAACCTCTTAATAATGTCCTAGGTTTTACAGGAAAATACTTTAGGAATGCTTGCAGAAGTATTGTGTGTGTGTGTGTGTGTGTGTGTGTGTGTGTGTGTGTGTGTTACAGTACAATGGCGTCAAGATAACAGAGGTTTCATATTCAGACATATAGATCATACTCAGACCTTGGTTCTGCCCCTCCATAGCTGTGTGTTCTTTGGTAAGTTAATTTGCTTCTCTGAGCTTCAGTTTTTTTCATATTTAAATGGAATTGGCAATAAAAGACTTTCAAGGTGGTTTCATTAAAGTAGACAATTAATGCACTTGGTATATTACATGTCACAAAATATCATTCAATAGTCATTGGTGGTTTAAAGCCCTGAGGCTGGATGAGTTCACCTGGGGAGTGAGTATAAATAGAGAAGAGAAGAGAAGAGAAGTGAGCCCAGGATGAGCCCTGGGACTATCCAATGTTTAGACACCAGGTAGAGAAAGATCAATCAAGAAAGGAAGCAGAGTTGGACATGGTGGCTCACACCTGTAATGTCAGCATTTTGGGAGGTTGAAGTGGATGTCTCACCTGAGGTCAGGAGTTCGAGAACAACCTGACCAACATAGTGAAACCCTGTCTCTACTAAAAATACAAAATTAGCCAGGTGTGGTGGTGCATGCCTGTAATCCCAGCTACTTGGGAAGCTGAAGCAGGAGAAACTCTTGAACCTGAGAGGCGGAGGTTGCAGTGAGCTGAGATCGCACCATTGCACTCCAGACTGGGCAACAAGAGCAAAACTCTGTCTGAAAAAAAAAGAAAGAAAGAAAGAAAGGAAACAGGCCCAGTGCGGTGGCTCACCCCTGTCGCACTAGCACTTTAGGAGGTTGAAGCAAGAGGCTCATTGAGGCCCGGAGTTAGATACCAGCCTTGGCAACACAACAAGACCTCCATCTCTACAAAAAAGGGGCCCCTACCTGTAGTCCCAGCTATTCAGAAGGCTGAGGTGGGAGGATCACTTGAGCCCAGGAGTTCGAGGCTGCAGTGAGCTATGATGGTGCCACTGCACTCCAGCCTGGGCAACAGAGCAAGAATCTGTCCATAAAATAAAAAAGAAAGAAAGAAAACAGAGTTGTGAACTGCTACGAGAAAGTCTCTAAACTGAGTGTTCCCAAACCTTCCTAATCATGGAAACTTTTTGTCATGGGATAGCTTGTGCTCAGCAAAACACACAGTAAGTGGAAAAGCGGGCTACAAAATGGTATGCAAATTATGATTGCAACCATGTACAACTGTGTGCAGAACATGCCTGGCACACATGCTCAGTAAACATTTGTTGAATGGATTAATGAATGAAAAGTAATATACATATGAACAACCACCACAAAGGAATAAACAAAAATAACAGTAATTGTTAGTAGTGAGATATGATTAGATGTTGTTTTTCCAAATTTTGTGTAATGTTTTGTTGTCTTTTTCTGATGGGAATTTGCCAATCTCGTGCATCCCTCTGTTTGAGCTGCATTCAGGGATACTGTTCCCTGACTTCCTGTAGGAATCCACTCGGTTTGTTCTCTCCTGCTTGTTTTGAAATCCTCAACATGGTTTCTGGCCTATTTCATTTTAGTTCTGGCTACGTGCAGTGGCTCACGCCTGTAACCCCAGCACTTTGGAGGGCCAAGGCAGGAGGATCACTTGAGCTCAGGAGCTTGAGACCAGCCTGTGCAACATGGTGACACCCTATTTCTACAAAAAATTACAAAAATTAGCTAGCTGTGGTGATGTGTGCCTGTAGTTCCAGCTATTTGGGATGCTGAGGAGGGAGGATCACTTGAGCCCAGGAGTTCCAGTCCAGCCTGAGTAACACAGTGAGACTCCATCCCTAAGAAAGAAAAAAAAGATGTTCTGCGGAGGGTATTCCTCAACTTTTCAGATGAGTACCGATCCTTTTGGAGGAAACTGCCTTAAAGGAGCAGGAAGAACAATTGCTAGAGCTCACATAGGGCTGTAAATAGTTCATCTTCCCACCAATAAGAGTTAAAAACCTCCTATCTTACAGGGTATTTATTACCGTCCTCAGAAGGCTACTGCCTGAGTAGTGGGACCAAATTAGACCTGGACTGATGGCCATTCTGGGTGCCATCTAACAAACCTTAAAAATAAGCCTCCTTCTGTTGCATCCCAGCAGAAAAAAAAAAAAAGAAAAAAGAAAAAAAAAAAGAAGTTAAAAAAATAAATAAATAAAAATATGCCTCAAAGGAATCAAACTGTTTCCAAGCAATTTAACTGCCTCCCAGAGAAAAAGCTCAACAATTTTTAAAGGAAAACAAAAATCTAACATCTGCAACATAAAAGTTACAGTGTCTGGAATCCAACTGAATATTAACATTGTGTTGGGCAGAATTCCAAAATGGCTCTGCCAGACTTCCTGCCCTGATCCCAAGAACTGTTAATATGACCTAATACTATGCCCAGGATTACATTAAGTTATATGGCAAAAGCAGTTTGGGAGAATGTAATTAAGATTACTAACCAGGCCAGGCATGGTGGCTCATGCCTGTAATCCCAGCACTTTCGGAGGCCAAGGCGGGCAGACTGGTTGAGCTCAAGAGTTCGAGACCAACCTGGCCAATATGGTGAAATCCTGTCTCTACTAAAAATACAAAAATTAGTGGTCACGGTGGCGCATGCTGTAGTCCCAGCTACTCAGGAGGCTGAGCCAGGAGAATCGCTTAAACCCGGGAGACAGAGGTTGCAGTGAACTGAGATCACACCACTGTTCCCCAGACTGGGCTAAAGAGCAAGACTGTTTCAAAAACAAACAAACAGATGACTAATCAGTTGACTGAGTTAATCAAAAAAGAGATAATACTCATGTGCCCAATCTTATCACATGGAGACCTTAAAAGTTTTTCTGGCTTGTAGCAGAGGAAGAACCCAGAAAAATTCCAAATGTGAGATGGATCTAACCTACCATTGATGACTTGAAGATGAAAACGACCAAGTGTCAAGGAATGCAAGTGGCATTGAGAAACTGACAGTGGCCCAAGGCTGCCAGCCAGCAGGAAAAGAAGCCTCAGTTCTGTCGGTGCAAGGAAATGAATTCCATCAATAATCTGAAAGAGTCTGGAAGCATATTCTTCCCCAGGGTCTCCATATAAGAGCTCAGCCAGTTGACACCTCTATTTTCAGCTCTTCGTAGAGAATCCAGCCAAGGTGCTACACTTGTTGCAGTTTGTTATGCAGTGATTTTTTTTCAATTAATACAAAAAGTCATGTAAAGATGCAGGAAAATACAAACCATAACAGGAGAAAAACCAATCAATAGAAACAGAACTAGATAGATGATATATTTAGTAGACAGGATGTTAAATTTACTTTTATAAATATTCTCCATTTGTTCAAGAAGGTAGAGGAAAGAACCGGGCACAGTGGCTCATGCTTTTAAACTCAGCACCTTGGGAGGCCGAAGCAGGTGGATCACTTGAGGTCAGGCATTGGAGACCAGCCTAGCCAACATGATGAGACCCTGTCTCTAGTAAAAATATAAAAAATTAGCCAGGCGTGGTGGTGCATGCCTATAATCCCAGCTACTGTTAGTGGTGGCAGGAGCCTGTAATCCCAGCTACTCGGTGGCTGAGGCAGAAGAATCACTTAACTCAAGAGGAGGAGGTTGCATTGAGCCGAGATTGCATCACTGCACTGCAGCCTGGGAGACAGTGAAACTCCATCTCAAACAAACAAACAAACAAAAAACAAGAAGGTAGAGGAAAAAATAAGCTCAATAAGAAGAGTAATAAAAAATACTTTTTAAAGACCCAGATTGAACTCTCTATAAATAACTGAGATGAAAAATATTCTAGATGAAACTAACAGTAGATTAGATACTGCAAAAGAAAAAAAATTGGTCAACGTGAAAGTAGATAAAGACTTCAGAGCAAAAAATAATTACGAGAAACAAAGAGGGAAACTACGTAATGATAAAAGAGTTAGAGGAATGATGTCAGCAAAACAGCATAGTAGGCAGATCCAAATGTCTGTCCCGCCACAGAAACCTCAACAACAACAGCAACAACAAAACTGTCAGAATCAACTTTGTCAGAACTCTGGAAAACAAGTAAAGGTTTACAGAAATCAAGCACGTGCCAAATCTTTTTAAAGAACAACTTTAAAATGGCAGGAAAACATTGTGGCTTTGCTCTTGCCACACTAACTCCCGAGCTCAAGTTGTGGTCTTGAAGATGACGGCCTGTGTTCCCACTGGGACCCTGGTTCCAGAGGGAGCAGAAAAGGCCTTATGCACAAATTATTGAGTTTGTCTGTTCTAAATTGTCTGGGGACTACCTGAAGGATTGATGCAAGGTGCTTGCTTCTATTTTGCCTCACTCAAAACATACTCAAAGTGGAAACCTTGTAAGGTAAACAAAAAACCTGAAGCCTCCTGGGGAAAAAAGATTATGGTTGAGACATATAATAAACCCCTAAAGCTTGGAGGAAAATGTGGGAAGAGAGTTTCTTTGAGATATTAGGGCATTCTGAAATACCTACATCGATACTGGGGGATTTAAAAAGCTATGCGCATGCTCAGGACAGGACGCATGCTCAGAGAAGACATATGAAAGCCTAAGCTTTCACCTCTGGCTAATTTCTAAGCACAGTACAAGCAGTTAAGTGAAGGCTAAGGCAGAGCTGTAAATGGCCTAGCTAAGTGTTGAAGAAATGATGCAGCACAGAGCTGCTCCACAAACACTAGGACAGGAGTTATTTGTTTGTATGCTTGTTTTAGTTCCTGGTGTTCAAGGAAACTTCCATCAAAATACTATCTGAAAGGGCTGGGCGTGGTGGCTCATGCCTGTAATCCCAGCACTTTGGCAGGTCAAGGCTGGTGGATTACAAGGTCAAGAGATTGAGACTATCCTGGCCAACATGGTGAAACCCTGTCTCTACTAAAAATACAAAAAAAAAAAATTAGCCAGGCATGGTGGTGCACACCTGCAATCCCAGCTATTCAGGAGGCTGAGGCAGGAGAATCGCTTAAACCTGGAAGGCGGAGGTTGCAGTGAGCCAAGATCGCTGCACTGCACTCCAGTCTGGGCGACAGAGTGAGACTTCATCTGGAAAAAAAAAATACTAGCTGAACAAAAGCTAAAAGAGCAGAGACTTCAGATACCACACAACAAGGAATAAAGTCTTTTAAAAAATAGTTTGGGAAAAGTCACTAAATGATTGGACGACTGCAGCCTCCAGGAACAGCAAACCCTGGGGAAGGGCAACAATCTGATTTCCAGAAGTGTCACATTCAAATGTGCAGTTTTCAACCAAAATACACAGGCACACAAAGTAACAAGAAAGTAGGGCTCATTCACAGAAAAAAATAAATTTAGGATGTCCAGACATTGGACTTAATAGACAAAGACATGGCCAGGTGTGGTGGCTCACACCTATAATCCCAGCACTTTGGGCAGATCACCTGAGGTCAGGAGTTCAAGACCAGCCTGGCCAACATGGTGAAACCCCATCTCTACGAAAAATACAAAAATTATCTGGGTATGGTGGCATGCTCCTGTAATTCCAGCACTTTGGGAGGCTGAAGCGGGTGGATTGCCCGAGCTCAGGAGTTCTAGATCAGCCTGAGCAACATGGCAAAATCTCGTCTTTACAAAAAATTAGCCTGGTGTGGTGGTGTGCGCCTGTAGTTCCAGCTACTCAGGAGGCTGAGGTGGGAGGATTGCTTGAGCCTGGGAGGCGGAGCTTACAGTGCCCAGATCGCACTACTCCACTCCAGTCTGGGTGACAGAGTGAGACCCTGTCTAAAAAAAAAAAAAAAGAATTAGAAAGGACAGTTTTTTTCAACAAGTGATCCTGGACCAACTGAATATTGATAGGCAAAAAATAAATAAATAAATAAATAAATAAACATTGATCTAAACCTCATACCTTATATAGAAATTAACTTAGATGGATCATAGATTTAAATATAAAACTATAAAACTTTTAGAAGACAATATAGTAAAAAAAATCTTCAGACCTAAGGCTTAATAAGGAGTTCTTAGACACGACGTCATACACATGATTCATAAAGGAAAAACATTAAAGACTTTTCCTCTGAAAAAGACCCTCTTAAGAGAGTGAAAAGACAAGCTTACAAACTGGGAGAAAATATTTGCAAACCTCATATCTGACAAAGAACTCATTTCTAGAATAAAGAACTCTGAAACTTGACAGTAAAACACACACACACACACACACACACAAACACACACACACAGTTCAATTAGATAAAGACATGACATTTATTTCACTGAAGAAGACATATAGATGGAAAATAAACACATGAAAAGATATTCAATATCATTAAGATACAGGAGTGATGGGAAGGGAAGAGCATGGTCCCTTTAAATGATATGGAAGGGGGGATGGGAAGTGCTGGGTAGAAAAAGGCTCTACCTCCACTGACCTAGGTGAGGATGGGCACTCCTGCTTTCCTGCCCAAATATTGCATTTTCTAAGACCACCCTGGCCTGCCATGCCCCCATCCTGGGCCTATAGAAACGCCGAGACCCTAGCGGGCAGACACACAGGCAGCCAGACATCGAGAGGAGCACATGGCAGAAGAAGACACAAGCAACTGGTGGTGGAGAGGGCATCGGAGAGGGTGTCAAGGGAGCACACCGGCCGGCCAGCAACTGGCAGAATGATGTGGAGTTTGGTGGGGGAGGGGGGTGTGGGAGGGTGTGGTGTGGTGGGCAGGGGGGGTGTCAGAGGAGAGCTTCAGTCCGAGCAGCCAGCTGGACTCCAGGGGAAAACTATCTCCCTTCTGGCTCCCCCATCTGCTGAGAGCTACTTCTACTCAATAAAACCCCACACTCATTCTCCAAGCCCACGTGTGATCCAATTCTTCTGGTACACTAAGGCAAGAAACCCTAGGATACAGAAATCCCTCTGTCCTTGTAATAAGGAAGGAGGTCTAATTTAGCAAACACAAGCCACTTATAGATGGCAAACTAAAAGAGCACCCTACAACCTTAACATGCCCACTGGGGCTTCAGGAGCTGTAAACATTCACCCCTAGACACTGCTATGGGGTCAGAGCCCCACAGCCTGCCCATCTGTAAGCTCCCATAGAGGTTTGAGCAGCGGGGCACTGAAAAAGGAAGCCACACCATCATTGCATGCCCTGAGAGGGGGACTAGGGAACTTTTCCCGTTTCAATTAAGCATTAGGGAAATGCAAATAAAAACCCATAGAGATACTACTACACACCTACCCACATGGTTAAAATAAAAAACTGTGATAACAGAAACTGCTGGCAAGTAGGTTCAGAAACTGGATCGCTCATACATTACTTATAGGAATGTGAATTGGTACAGCAACTCTGAAAAAAGAATGGCAGTTTCTTTCAAAACTAAAAATGCAATTACCGTAGAACCCAGCAATTTAACTCTTGGGATATTAACCCAAAGAAATTAAAACTTATGGTTTGGGAAGTTTTTTTTGAGACAAGGTCTTGCTCTGTCACTCAGGCTGAGTGCAGCGGCACAATCACAGCTCACTGCAGCCTCTACCTCCCGGGTGCAAGTGATTCTCCCACCTCAGCCCCCCAAGTAGCTGGGACTACAGGCAAGCGCAACCACGCCCGGATAATTTTTTTATTTTTTAGTAGAGACAGGGGTCTCACTACGTTGCCTAGGCTAGTTTCAAACTCCTGGACTCAAGCAATCCACCTGCCTTGACCTCCCAAAATGCTGGGATTATAGACATGAGCCACCATGCCCAGCCAAAAATATGTTCATGCAAAAACTTGTACATAAATGTTTATAGCAGATTTATAGCCAAAAACTAGAGACAATCCAAATGTTTTTTAAACAGGTGAATGCTTAAACAAACTGTGGCACATCTACAGCATGGAATAGTAAGTACTCAGTAACAAAAAGGAATGAACAGCTGATATACACAACAACTAGAATGAATCTCCAGAGAATTATGCTGAGCCAAAAGGTCAATCTCAAAAGATTACATATTGTACGATTCCATACAAAATATTACAATATTGTATAATTCCATAACATTCTTGGAATAACAAATTTACAAGAATGGGAAATATTAATGGTTGTTAAAAATTAAGGAGTGAGGGAAGGAGGGAGGTGCTGTTGCTATAAAAGAATATTATGAGGGATTCTTGTAATGAGATTATTCTGTATCTTGCCTGTGACAGAGGTTACATGAATCTGCAACATGGTAAAATTACATCGAGTTAATACACAAATACACATTTGAATGCATGTAAAACTGGTGAAACCTGAATAAGATAGATGGATTGTATCAATGTCACTTTCTTGTTTGTGATACTGTACTATTGTTTTGCAAGTTTTATTGAGTGAAACTAGATAAGGGGTACACATGGACTCTATTATAATTTCTAACAACTGCATGTGAATCTACAATTACCTTAAAAGGCATTTTTTTGCTTTTATTTTTAAAAGTAGAGATGGGGGTGGGGGTTCCACTATGTTGCCCAGGCTGGTCTCCAACTCCTGACCTCAAGTGATCCACCTGCCTCAGCCTCCCAAAGTGCTGGCATTAAAGACGTGAGCCACCGCGGCCACCCAAGACAATGATTTTTAAAATGCCATTTGAAAATAGGCAAAGAACATGAAGGGACATTGCACCAATGTTATCTACAGATGGGAAATAAATACATGAAAATATGTTCAACATCACTAGCCATTAGAAAATGCAAATTAAGAACACAATGAGATACTACTACACACCTATTACAAAACAAAAATTAAAAATGGTGACAATACCAGTTGGGTGTGGTGGCTTATGCCTGCAATCTCAGCACTTTGGGAGGCCAAGGCGGGAGAATCACGAGGTTAGGAGATCAAGACCATCCTGGCCGCCTGGCCATCGAGACATGGTGAAACCCCATCTCTACTAAAAACACAAAAGTTAGCTGGGCGTGGTGGCATGCCCCTGTAGTCCCAGCTACTCAGGAAGCTGAGGCAGGAGAATTGCTTGAACCGGGGAGGCAGAGGTGGCAGTGAGCCAAGATAGCGCTACTGCACTCCAGCCTGGGCAACAGAGTGAGAGTCTGTCTCAAAAAGAAAAAAAAAAAAAAATAGTGACATAGTGACAATACTAAATGCTGGTAAAAATGCAGAGAAATAGATCACTCACATAATTTTGGTGGGAATGCAAAATGGTACAGCCACTCTGGAAAATAATTTAGCTTTTTCTTTAAAAACCAAACATATACTTAACCGTATGACCCAGGAATTCCACTCCTGGTTAATTAGTCCAGTAAATAAAAGTTTATGGGCCAGGCGCAGTGGCTCATGCCTGTAATCCCAGCACTTTGAAAGGCCAAGACGGGTGGATCATTTGAGGTCAGGAGTTCGAGACCAGCTTGGCCAACATGGTGACACTCCATCGCTACTAAAAATACAAAAATTAGCCGGGCTTGGTGGTGCGCTCCTGTAATCCCAGCTACTCAGGAGGCTAAGGTAGGAGAATCGCTTGAACCCGGGACGTGGAGGTTGCAGTGAGCCAAGACTGCAGCACTGCACTCCAACCTGGGCAACAGAGTGAGACTTCATCTCAAAATAAAATAAATAAATACATAAAATGAAAGTTTGTGTCTGAGACTTTGGTCACCATCTGTGGAATTCCTGCCTACACACCCTGACTCAACAACGGATGAATGAATGCACTCTCACACCATTACAGTGATACAAGTGGACTAGGGATGGCCATTGGCTGCTTTCAGAGGGCAAAATGCAACCAATCGACCAAGACCCCTCTGTCCATCCACACATTTATTCCGTCAAGATTTTACAACAGAGGTTCTAAATTAACACACTTGTGGATAATTAACATGATTAAAAGAGTGGTTTTATGAATGATTAAAGCTTTAGGTTCTGAGCCCAGAGTAAACACTGTTAGCAGGTAATTCCCCTTTGATCTCCCTGAGACGGTCATTCAGCACAAGGTTTACTTGAGTAAACAGAGTAGAGACAAAGGGATGTGAGGTAAACAGACTTAAACTGGGAAAAGCCTCGTATCGTCCCTGTCTTCTCCCTAACTTAATAGACCTGCGGCCTGCCCCTATAAAACCTTTCAGCCTTCCAAAAGGTTTGAGGTTATAATCTATAACTTTCCCTAAATATTTTCCATAATATTTTTCCAACCACCCCAAGTGAATATCAACATGTGTCCACACAAAAACCTATACATGAGTGTTCATTGCACTCTAATTTGCAATAGCAAAAAAATGGAAATAACCAAACTGTCCCTTAATAGGTGAGGGGCTAAACAAACTGTGGTACATCCATACCACGGGAAACTACAGAATGAAATATTAATATGTGAAACAACTTGGATAGATCTTAAAGGAATCACGCTGAGTGAAAAAGGGCAATCTCAAAAGGTATCATACTGCATAATTCCATTTATATAATATTCTTAAAGTGACAAAATTATGGAGATGGAGAACAGATTAGTTATTTCTAGGGGTTAGAGATGAGGATGATGGTTTAGGTGTGTTACTGGTGGAGGGTGTCCAGGTTCTTGGCATTTTAAACAAAGAATTGGACAAAACACACAAAGCAAGAAAAGAATAAAGCAACAAAAGCAGAGATTTACTGAAAATAAAAGTACACTCCACAGGGTGGGAGCAGACCCTGAGCATAGGGGCTCAAGAGCCCAGTTATAGAATCTTCTGGCGTCCAAATACCTCCTAGAGGTTTCTCATTGGCCACTTGGTGTTCACCCCATGCAAATGAAGTAAGTAGTGATCCAAAATCAGAGGCTAAAGTGAAGTTACAAAGTTACACTTCTATGCAAACATCTGATTGGTTGTAGAAAGCAACCAATTAGAGGTACTTTCAATTTTCCATCTGCCACCCAGAAAAGGGGGCATGTTGCAAAGAGAGTAGCTTCTGGTTCTTTTATTACTTAGGCATGGAAAGTTGGGGTTTTCCTTTTGACTTTGTTCTAGGAAGTCAGTGTGAATTGTTCTTAGGTTCCCTGCTTCCAGAACCTATTCTCCTGCCTCAGTTTTGTATATTGATGGTAGTTCCATGAACCTGCATAGGGCATCAAATGACATAAAGCCATACACACACATTATGTCAGTGTCAATGTCCTGGTTTTGTACCCATTTTGGGGGAACTGGGTGAAAGATACCCAGAACCTCTCTGTACTATTTTATAACTTCCTGTTAATCTATAGTTATTTTAAAATAAGAATGTTTAAAATGAAAAAGATAATGGACTATTTAAAGCAAAAATAATTACAATATATTGTGAGGTTTATGACATAGATAAGTAAAATACATAACAATAACACAAAGGCCAAAGGAGGGAAATGGAAATATACCATTGTAAGGTTCCTATGCTGTAGGTGAAGTGGTATATCATTTGAATGTATAATATGAAAAGTTAAACATTCATTTTATTTATTTACTTATTTATTTATTTTTGAGATGCAGTCTCACTGTGTCTCCCAGGCTGGAGTTAAATGGCACGATGGCACGACTCAGCTTACTGTAACCTCTGCCTCCTGGGTTCCAGTGACTCTCCCACCTCAGCCTCCTGAGCAGCTGGGATTACAGGCGCACATCACCACACCCAGCTAATTTTTTGTATTTTTCATAGAGATGGGGTTTCACCATGTTGGCCGGGCTGGTCTTGAACTCCTGACCTCAAGTGATCTGCCCACCTCAGCCTCCCAAACTGCTGAGATTTCAGGAATGAGCCATTGCGCCTGGCCAAATTAAACATTTATACTATAAACCCTAAAGCAACCTCTAAAATAACACAAAAAAGAGTTATAGATAATAGCCAACAATGGAGATAAAAATGAATCATAAAAATACTTGGCCAGGCATGATGGCTCACGCTTGTAATCCTAGCACCTTGGGAGGCCAAGGTGGGATGATTGCTTGAGGCTAGGAGTTTGAGACCAGCCTGGGCAACATAGCAAGACCCCATCTCTATGAAAAACTTAAAAATTAGGAGGGGGTGGTGGCATATGCCTGTAGTCTCAGCTACTCAGGAGGGCAAGGTGGGAAGATCCTTTGAGCCCAGGAGGTTGAGGCTGCAATGAGCTATGATTTCATAGCTGCATTCCAACCTGGGCAATAAAGCAAGACCTCATCTCTATATTAAAAAAAAAAAAGAAGAAGAAGAAGGAAATTCAATCCAAAAGAAGGCAAACAAAGAGCAAAATGGAACAAAGAACAGATGGAACAAAGAGAAACCATATAGAAAGATGGCAGATTTAAATCTAACCATATCAATAATCACATTAAATGCAAATCGTCTAAACACTCCCAATCCAAAGGGAAAGACTGTCATATTGAGTAGAAAAAATACAGAGGGCAGGGCACAGTATCTCATGCCTATAATCCCAGCACTTTGGGAGATTAAGATGGGAGGATCACTTGAGCCCAGGAGTTCAAAATCAGCCTGGGCAACACAGCGAGACTCCATCTCTACAAAAAAAGTTTAAAAAATTAGTCAGGTGTAGTGGCGCATGCCTATAGTCCTAAATGCTTGAGATGCTGACGCCAGAGGATAACCAGAGCCCAGGGGTTCGAGGCTGTAGTGAGCTGTGATCACACCACTGCATCCAGCCTGGGTGACTGGATGCAGTGAAAAAAAAAAAAAGAATAAACAAATAGGCCAGGCACGGTGGTTCATGTCTGTAATCCCAGCACTTTGGGAGGCCGAGGCGGGCAGATCACCTGAGGTCGGGAGTTCGAGATTATCCTGGCCCACATGGAGAAACCCCGTCTCTACTAAATATACAAAAATTAGCCAGATGTGGTGGCGCATGCCTGTAATCCAAGCTACTCGGGAGGCTGAGGCAGGAGAATTGCTTGAACCCGGGAGGCAGAGGTTGTGGTGAGCTGAGATTGTGCCACACTGCCCTCCAGCCCAGGCAACAGAGTGACACTCCATCTCAAAATAAATAAATAAACAAAATAAAAATTTTTTTTTTAAAAAAGGAAAAGCCCAGGACTCAACTATATGCTCCCTGAAAAAAAACCCTCACTTTGGTATAATGGCACTAATAGGTTAAAAGTAAAAAGATGGAAAAATATTTACCATGCTAACACGAATCAAAAGAAAGCTGGGGCTGGGTGGCAGTGACTCATGCCTGTAATTACAGCACTTTGGGAGGCCAAGGCAAGTGGATCACTTGAGCTCAAGAGTCCAAAGCCAGCCTGGGCAACATGATGAAACACCGTCTCTACCAAAAATGCAAAAAAAAAAAAAAAAAAAAAAAAAATAGCCTAGCCTGGCGTGGTGGCGTGCACCTGTAGTCCCAGCTACTCAGGAGGCTGAAATGGGAGGACAGCTTGAGGCGGAGGTTTCAGTAAGTTGTGATTCTGCCACTGCATGCCAGCCTGGGCAACAGAGCCAGAGTCTCAAAAAAAAAAAAGAAAAAGCTGGAATGCCTATGTTAATATCAAAGTAGATTTCAGAGCAAATATCACCAGGGATCAAGAAAGTGATTTCAGAAGGATCAAATGGTCAATTCATCAAGAGAACATAGCAATCCTAAACATTTGTGTGCTTAATAACACAGCTTCAAATTATCCAAAGTAAAAACTGATATCGCTGAAAGGAGAAATAGGCAAATCTACAATTACATTTGGGGATTTTAATACCCCTCTGGTAACAACTAATGAAATAAATAGAAATTCAGCAAGGCAGAGTTTGGTTAACAGATACTGAAGTATAGCTAGATAGGAAGAATAAGTTCTAGTGTTCTATAGCATTATAGAGTGACTATAATAAACAATAATTTATTGTGTATTTTCAAATAGCTACAAGAGCAGATTTTGAATATTCCCAACACAAAGAAATAATAAATGTTTGAGGTGACAGATATGCTAATTACCTGATTTGATCATTATACATAGTATGCAGGTATAGAAATTTCACACTGCATCCCATAATATGTGCAATTATTATGTGTCAATTAAAAAAATAATTTTTTAGGCCGGGCTCAGTGGCTTATGGCTGTAATCCTAGCACTTTGGAAGGCCAAGTTGGGCGGATTGCCCGAGCTCAGGAGTTTGAGATTAGCCTAGGCAACACAGCGAAACCCTGTCTCTACTAAAAATACAAAAAATTACCTAGGCGTGGTGCAGCACACCTGTGGTCCCAGCTAGTGGGGAGACTAAGGCAGGAGAATCACTTGAACCCAGGAGGTGGAAGTTGCAGTGAGCCAAGATTGTGCCACTGCACTTCAGCCTGGGCAACATAGCGAGACTGTCTCAAAATAATAATAATAATGATAATAATTTTTAAAAAGGCAAAAAGGCCAAATGAATAAACTAAAAACAACAAATATAAATTTACGAAGGATATGAAAGAACTCAACAGCACCATCAGCCAACAGGATCCAACTGACATGTATAAAACCTTCCACTCAGCAACTGCAGAGTACATATTCTTCTCAAGTACATGTGACACATTTACCAAGATAGACCACATTGTGTGCCAGAAAACCAAACTTTACAAATTTAAAATAATAGACATTATACATCATTGGGGCTAAGCATAGGGTACTTTGGGAGCACAGAGGAGTGTCCCAGCCTGGGAAAAGAAGAGGGTCTGGGAAGGCTTCCAAGAAAGAGGTATCACCTGAGCTCAGTCTTGAAAGGTAAATAAGTATTAGCTAGACCAAAAATAAGGGAAGAGCATTCCAAGCAGAGAGATCAGCATGGAGTCTTTTTTTTTTTTAAATAGTTTTAAGGAGCAAAAGGTTTAATAGGCAAGGAAGGAGGAAGGAAGAAGAAAACAGCCCCCATTCAAAGACCGAGGGAGGGGGGATTCCAACAAAGAGAAAACCCCAGCATGGAGTCTTAAGATAGGGCCTGTAAATAGTAACTTGGTATGGTTGAGCCCAGTGGCGATTAGCAAGGAATAAGGCTGCAGATGTCAGCATAATGGCCCCTGCGCCTCCAGTTTAAAAAGTGGGACAGTGTCCTATCAGACAATGGGGAGTCACTGAAGGGTCTTAACTGGGAGAGTCACAGTATCAGGTCTGTGTTCCTAAGAGCTCCCTCTGAGATGCCGCAGAGGGTAGGAGGTGGTGAGACTGGCAGCAGAGGGATCAATGTGGAGGCTGTTCTGATGGTCTAGAGAATACGCAGAAGGCTATGGCAGTGGCAGGGAGGGCAGTAGTCATAATTAGAGTGACTCCTAATTATGACTACTGAAGTGTTCGGGGATGGAGTGTGCTGATGTCTGTACCTCGCTTTGAAATGCAAGATGGATTGATGGGTGAATATGTAATAAAGCAAATCCAGCAAAATGTTCACTGTAAAATTGTGGGGTGGGGGGCATGGAGAAGTGTTGTTTAGGAGGCAGAATCCACTGAACATGGAGACCAGTGCCCAAGGCTGAGGATACAAAAGACCTCTTACCCATCAGCTCCTGTCTGCCTTGGCTACAGTACCCTGCCCACTATTCCCCACCCATACTGTGTTCCTTCTCCTTGCCTCTTGTGCTTCTGCAGCCTGGAAGGTCAAGCACAGCAGGCAGAGGCAAGCACATTCCAGGTTACTCATAATAACACACTGATGCGTAATCCAAAGGCTTATTTATGTCTCACATTGGGGGTATAACTCGACCCTAGGGCCTCTTGCACAGAGTGTCTGTACCCAATTGCCTCACTGTCTCTGGAGAGCTGATTTGGTGAACATTCACTCAGAAAAAAAGAGAACTGGATGTTCTTAATTTCATTTAGGGGATGGCAAAGACTGGAGCAGCATGGCATCATGGAAGAGGGTACCAGCTTAGAAGTCAAACAGACGAGTTCGGAGCCTAACCTTGCCACACACCCTAGCTAGCTGTAAAACTTTAGGTACATTTCTTAACTTCTCTGACCCTGTTTCTTCAGCTTTAAGATGGTAATAGGGCTGGGTGAGGTGGTTCACACCTGTAATTCCAGCACTTTGGGAGGCCGAGGCAGGTGGATCACTTGAGGTCAGGAGTTTTAGACCAGCCTTTCAACATGATGAAACCCCGTCTCTATTAAAAATATAAAAATTAGCCAGTCATCGTGGCAGGCACCTGTAGTCCCAGCTACTTGGGTGGTGGAGGCAGGAGAATTGCTTGAACCTAGAAGGCAGAGCCGAGATCACGTCACTGCACTCCACCCTGGGCGACAGGGCAAAACTCTGTCTCCACAAAAAAAAAAAAAAAAAAAAAAAAAAAAAAAAAAAAAAAGGTGGTAATAGTAATATTTTGCAAATAAGGCTGTTGTGAAAACGAAAAGCATTCACGAAGGGAAAGCTCCTGGTTCATAGTACATGTACAATTTGTGTTGGTTGTTTTCCACTGTCTCAAGTGAATACTGCCTCTAAAAAACAAAATCCACCTGGTGAGATACTGGTATAGTAAGGTCTTCCAGAAACTGTAGTTCCTTTGCTTAGATAATGCTGGACAAACCTAGATGAAGCCTTCTTCTCTGAAGCCCTTTTTGAAAAACCAGTCAAAGCTTCATTACCTAGTATGAAGTGGGTTAGAAAGTTATTTGGCCACTGACTGTACTCATGGAGACATATCAGTCATATCAGCAATATATTTAAATATTAATGCCTATGTCCATTTGCCATGATGATTGGTTACTTTTATAGGTGGCTGATCTCATCCACTATGCACTGATTTTTTTCCTGTCTTCATTTTCCAAACATGACTGTTTCTTGTCATTGTCCCCAGAGTCTGGGGCCCAGAGCTCCCTATGGAATGACCATGATGAATGGGATCAACTAGAGCTCTGTGTTTTGTTGCTTCAAGCTTTCCCTTGCAGAATAAGCTCTGCTGAGATCTCAAGCAAGAAAGAAACTGTAATTCTTTGGCTGTGGGACAGGTCAGGTGGGGCAGTGTGTGAATCTGGGCCAAGGTCTGTGAACCTCTGTCCTGGGAAGAGGGCTGCCAACTTCTCTTCCTGATTTTCCTCAAGTAATGCATAGAAAAATGAACCTGAGAAGGTAATTAGTAGAAAATACAACTGGCAGCCATTGCTGGCTGAGTCACAGTGCACACTCCAGCAGATGTTACCATGGTTTCAAGGCTGAGTTTTTCTCCTCTTTGCTCCCCCTGCCCTTTCTCTTCAGTTAATTTGTCACTCTGCTCCACAGACTCCTTCACAGTCTGCCTCCACAGACTGGTGCAGACTTAACCCTGAACAGAAGCTGGCTTTTCTATGATTTGCTTTTCAAATTACATTGATTGTCGTTTTCTCTTGAATAATGAAAAAAAAAAAACAAATGTAATAAAACAGAATATAAACAGAAGAAAATGAAAGTTAAACTCGCATTTCAGAACTGATACTTAAAATTGTATAATAATACCTGCCCCATCTTTTTGTAATGCATACTGCATAGCTGAGATCTGACTGTCTTAAAATGCTTTTGACCTTGGAACCTCCAGCAGGCCTATGCTCATTCTTTTCCCCTTGGAGCTACTGGCCTTCAGCCTTGCTTGAAAAATTCAGCCACAGACACAGGCTTGCTTATTATCATTGTTGCTGTTATTATCTGCTGGAATGCACAGAGTTCTCACAGTGTTCCAGGCACTAAACATTTGCCAGGCACATCAGCCATTGACAGACATTGGTTGTTCATTGGGATCTGAACTCTAGTTTTCTTCATTCCTGCTTCGCAACTGCCACAGCCAGTTTATTACAGGAAAGCCTCTTCCCAGTGAAAAATCAAAAGTCAAGGTTCCTCTTGGGCCTCTTGGCCATGGATAACCTGATGAACACAAGGCTACACTGTCCCTGTCAACTCTCAACCCCGGCTCTCCTGCCCCTCCATCTCGCAGCCGGACTTGGAAAATTAGTATAGGGGCGGGATCCACCTCAGAAGTGGCAGAGCAATGATCCCTTCATCACTGTAGTATGCGGCGAGTGGGGGAGGAAAGATCTCCGCAGGTGATCACTCCCAATCCGAAACAAGGAGTGCCCAAAATATGTCCAGAAGTTACAGCAGCCCAACATAGGGGGCTCCATGTTATGTCTTGAGTAGGGTATGAGTACAATCTCAAAAATACCTGACTCCCTGGTATCAGCATGAAGCATCTCCAAGTCCAGCAAGGCTGCATCCAAAAACTAAACTTTGAGCTGGAAGATCTCTATATTCTGGCTGAAGTGGCAAGTTGGACAGCTCACTCATGGAGTGGAGGAAACGTCCTCTTGACATACCATATACAAATTTTTGATGGGTGGGAGGAATTGTAAGGGGAGAAAAAGTGTGTGGGCACAAATTCAAAAATCATTTCTCTTAGGCAAACACTATTAATATGAGCAAGTCATCGTTTTATGTGCTTTACAGATATGAACTTCTTCTCTTAACACCCGATAGGATAATAATAGGTACTATTATCATTGACTCCATTTCACAGATGATAAAACTGAGCCAAGGAGAAGTGAAGAAACTTCCTCAAGGTCATGGAACTAGTAGACAGATGTGGAGCAAGGATTTGAAACCAGGCAATCTGGCTCCAGAATCCATGCTTTTACCACATTATGCTGCACAATGGAAATTTTGGAAAATATACGGAAACAAATAAGAGGACCTGTATGTACTAGCACCACTGGCCACATCTTGCTGTATAGCTTTCCTCTCCTTTAGATTCATACATCATATAGTACATTACACAAACTTTTAAAAGTAATCATATTCCATAGTATCACATGACACTGGAAAAGAAAAGAATATATAAAAGGAATCATATTCTTTATCTTGGTCTTAAAAACATTTCCCCTATCTGTACACACAGCCTTACAATCGTTATTTTGAATGGTGCATAATATCTTTTTGTGTGGCTGAAACATTTAAGCACTATCCAACTGAGGAGCACTTGAGACTGTTTCTAATGTTTCTTCATGACCGAGCGCTCTGCAAGAGGCAAAGGGGTGACAGGTTTTTTAAAAAACTACTTTTTGAACCCAATTAGCTACAACTGCAGAATAAAATTAACAAATGAAAAACTGCCAGAGAGGGCAGCCCTGTGTGTAGGAGGAGACAGCGGAAGTTGGCCGCCACCAAGGTTCTTCCTGCTTCTCTTTGTCTGGCGGCCCCGTGGGATTGGCTAGAGCGGGCGCCGAGGGACTGCAGAGGCCCCTGCGGCTCCTACTGCGCACGCGTGAAGCACGCAGCGGGGCGGCGGGGTTTGGGGTGCAGAGCGTGGGATCTGGTGCAAATAAGTGTGCATGAAAGAAGTCACAAAAAGCGCAGAGGCGGGGTTTCCCGCCTCAATCCAGCCTTTGTCTCCGCCCCTCGGCCTTCGCCTCGGCCCCAAGCGTCTTATTGGTCAGACATCTTCGGCCCCATTGGTCCGAGAGCCGAAGGATGGGGTCTGCCCCAAGCTGTGCCTGCTTCCGGAGTTACAATAAGAACGGTCTATTGCGATGCGGCTTTCAGGCATTTGTTCAGGGCATGTCCATGTGGTCTAAAGGGGCTTGTAAAGCAACTGGAGCAGTTCAGAGTTCAACAGCAGGTTTCCAAGATGCCGCCCAAAGGAAAAAGTGGTTCTGGAAAAGCGGGGAAAGGTAGAGCGGCCAGAGCGATCAAGGAGAATGGGGGCGGGTGAGGAGCGAAGGGAGGGAACAGACAGTCCATCTCTGGAGTCCGGGACGGATGCAGCAGGTAGCAGTGGTCCCACAGTGCTGCCATCGATTACGTCTGTAGGAATACATTGGGCCACGGTTCAGGGACCGTCCTGGTGGGTAATGGAATCTGGTGGGCATAGTTCCTCGGAGACGATGACTTAAGACTGCTATTTCAAGGGGTTATTAGAGCTGTAAAAGTCTTATCAAAAGCCAGCAATAAGAAGTACACATTGATTATGATCCTTAAAATTCACTGTAATGCTTATAGAATGCCATGTCCATCATCGGGGAAGGAATCATTCATCCATTGAACAGAAATCTGTCAGGCAAAGCGCTAAGTACTAAAGATATAAAAATAAAACAGAGGGCTGGGCTCGGTGGCTCAGCCTGTAATCCCAGCACTTTGGGAGGCCGAGGCGGGTGGATCACCTGAGGTAAGGAGTTCGAGACTGGCCAACATGGCAAAACCCCTTCTCTACTAAAAATACAAAAATTAGCCAGGCGTGGTGGTGCGCGCCTGTAATCCCAGCTACTCGAGAGGCTGAGGCAGGAAATCGCTTGAACCCGAGAGGCAGAGGTTTTAATGAGCCGAGATCGTGCCACTGCACTCCATCTTGGGCGACAGAGCGAGCCTGTGCCCAAAAAAAAAAAAAAAAAAAAAGAAGGATTTTGGCCTTAAGGAGCTCCCGAAGTAGAGAGGAAGATAAAGGCTTAGTGATCATAAAGCACTGTACTAAATGTAGTGTTGAAGGATCTGTATGGGATATAATAGAAACTGAGGGAAGTGCTTCATTTAGCTGGGAACAGGGAAGGGAAGAATTCCTGGAGATGAATTAGGCAGAGGTTAAGATGGGCATTGGCGGTAGGTTAAAGCATTCCCAACTTGGAGTCCAGCAGCAAAAGCACTGAGGTGAGAAACAGCATGATGTGTGCAGTATAGAGTTTCTGGAGCAAAAACTCAAGGCAGAATGGCAAATGGTGAGAATGAAGACAGAAACAAAGACCAGGTCATGGAGAGTGCTATATATGGTGCTAAGAAGGTCGGTTAAGGATCAGACAGACCTGTAAGGAGATTGTTGTGGTAGTCTTGGTGAGAGATGGTGGTGGACTGAGATAAGGGAGTAGCTGTGGGCGCTGAGAAAAGAGTCTATAAATATTAGGATGTGAAACAGTCAAAACTTGGTGATTTATTGGGTTAGGAAAGGTGATGAGGGAGGATCAACGATCATCCTGTTTTCTAAATTGGATTTCTAACTTGTTGCTGGTGCTGTGGGCTAACATCAAGGATACATGAGGAGCAGGGATGAGATTAATCAATTCACTTTCAGATAGATTGACTTTGAGGTGTCTGTGGGACATCTGAGTGGAGATGTAGTCAGGAAGTGGTTGGATATTTGAGTCTGAAGTTTGAGGGAGAGATCTAGACTGTACATTTAGGTTTTAGGAGTCATTAACTTATAGATGGTAGTTGAGCCCGTGAGAGTGTATGCAGTTATCCATGGAGAGTTTATAGAATGAAAAGAGCAGAGAGTAGAGGATGTGATGCTAGGACAGGCAGAGAAAGAGGCAGACAAATAGAGCGAGTGCAGAATGATGGCTCAGAGGCTGGAGAGACCAGAATGTTTTAAAGAAAGAGGATATAGTCTATCAAACACAGCAGATTTGGAAATTAGAGGTGGCCTTAGGTAAAAGTGGTTCCAGTGAAGCAGAAGCCAGATTGCAGTGACTAGAGAACTGACTAGGAAGTGGTAAGTTGGACTTCTTGGAAAGTTTTAATTGAAAAGCATGGAAATAGGATGGTAGATAGAGGAGGAGCAAGGATTAAGAGAATGTTTTATTTTCTTTGCTTTTTTGGAATGGGACAAATTTGGGAGTGAGGCAGAAGGATCCAGAAAGTAAAATAGGTAAAGGTACAGAGGAGTGAGATTTAGGAGAAAATGGAATCCAGGACCTCAGGGGAGTAGGGACACCTTATGCTTGAGGTCATAGGAAAGGAGATGGAGGGGCAGGGATTCAGTAGGCATCTTGAGGAGAGTGGTGAAGCTCTGGACTATTGTAATGGGAGAGGGAATGAAACAAGTAAAAGGAGTTCCCTCAGGGCTAGGAGCTTGACTAAGATCAAAGGCCATGAATTTGTAGACTACCTAATCTTCACAGTCTGATTTACCTAGTACCATACAACTGGCACAATATATTATTGAAATGAGCTAGGTGCAGCCTTAAGCCATGGGTGAAGTTTTGTTGGGCAGTTATGATAGGATAGCAACTCAAGGGAATTATGAGGGCCAGTAGGAACGCGGTTCAGATGAACGAGCGTAGGGTCCAGACTGGGAAAAAGAGAAGTCTGGTGGTCTAGGAGAATGTAGCAGGATGAAGGGACTGGGGCCGAGGGGGAGGCTCTGTGAAATAAAGAGCCAGTATTGTGGGAATGAGACATGAGAAAGCTGGAAAGACAGGAGGTCATAGCCAGAGATTGAACTAGTTCTGAGTGGCATAGTTCCATCGTGTGCCCCCAGGGCAGGTAACTTGGAGTAAAGAGCATGGCATTCGGGAAGGAGACCCAGAACTGTGAGATTCCTCAGGATGGATGGTGAGGTCACTTTAGGTAATGGCAGGAGTGAGGGTGGAGAGGAAACCCAAAGCTGATGCCAGAGTCCTCAGGAAATCAAAGGCAGTGAGGTGGCAGTCAGAAGATGACAACATCCAGCAGGGGAGAGGATGGGATAATTGGAAGTCATCATCATTCAGTAGCAAACCCAGTTAGGAGTTTGATTTAATAACACTCCTTTGACGGTAGCGTTTTCTTAGGTTTTTGGCAGTCAGTATTTGGGGTTTTCAGTTTATTTAAACAATTATTAAAACACTTTTTGTGTGCCAGGCATTGTGCTAGGCTTGGAGATATTGAGACAAGCAAGATGGAGACTCTTGCTTAAAACTTTTCAGTAGCTCCCTATTACTTCTAGGACAAATCCCAAGCTCCTTAATGGGGCCAAAAGTCCCCAGTGCCCTGACCCTCAGCTACCTCCCTTAGGCAGGCTCATCTGAGTGCACTCCCATTGTATGGCTTCATCCATACAATTTCTTACACATACCATGTCGTTTCCCCCATTCTGGAGTGTCTCCTTATCCATTCTTTGGCTGACCAGCTCCTACTCATCCAGGAAACCTTCCTTGGCTGGCTCCAGTGTCCCTCTGTGCTTCCACAGCCCCCTGTCCATAACCATCTCTGCATCTCCTGCATTCTCCTGAAATGATCTGTTTTCCTCACTAGAATATGAGTTTTCTGAAGGAACGTACATGGTTTGTTCATCTTTGTACTCCCAGTGCCTGGAATTCAGTAGTTGTTTAGGAAATGTTTATTGAACTAAACCCTTAATTCAGCTCTAGTTCTTAGGAACATCGGCCTCTAGCAGTAAGTAGGCTGTCATTGACACAGAAGTCACCATAGTAGTAAAATGATATACTAGTAAAATGTAAGATGTTGCTAATGCTTCTAGGTAGACATCAGTAGGCAATGTGGTAGACTCTAGAAATTTGGACATGAATGTATTCCTTAGCCAAAAATGGGTAGTGAGAAATTTGATCTTTTTAAAAAATATATTCTTGGAGATTTTACCTACTGGGGTTGTGATGCTTGAATACATAGTTGCAGTACATGATAGAATTCTTAAAAGAACTCTGCCCTCAGAAGACAGGGTGTTAAATTGGATGCAGAGAATCTGGGCCAGGCTTCTGGAGCTTTCATTCACCTATTAGCACACTAATTTGTGTATCAACTTTCTGTGAAGGGTTTATATAGGGCACAGATTTTCTGTTTGAAGAAAGGTGAGTCAGATTCATTTAGCTTGATACCGTAAAGCAAGCTTGTCCAACTCGTGGCCCACAGGCAGCATACAGCCCAGGATGGCTTTGAATGCAACCCAACATAAATTCAGAAACTTTCTTAAAACATTATGAGATTTTGTGTGTGTGTGTGTGTGTGTGTGTGTGTGTGTGTGTGTTTTAGTTCATCAGCTATCATTAGTGTTACTGTATTTTGTGTGGCCCAAGACAATTCTTCCAATGTGGCCCAGGAAAGCCAAAGATTGGATACCCTTGTTGTAAAGTGTCTGGCCGAGTTCCCTTTTGAAGTGTGGCATTATGATGGAAGTATCAACTCCCGTTGTGTGTTGGACCTTTCCGTAAACATGGAGGTGCAGTTTAAATGAGTACCTGTCATCTCTTCTCTAAAGGGGGAGCAGCCTCTGGGAGTGACAGTGCTGACAAGAAGGCTCAAGGTCCCAAAGGTGGTGGCAATGCAGTAAAGGTGAGTTACTAGTTCCTTTTTATCCATGTGAAAAATAAATTCCATTTGTGTTGATACGCGTAAAAGGCAGAATGCTTAACTCATTCTAACAGGCTAACCTAACACTGGTATAAAATCAAAATAACACAAAATTGCAGCCAGGTGCAGTAGTTTACACCTGTAATCCCAGCACCTTGGGAGGCCAAGGCAGGCAGATCACCTGAAGTCAGGAGTTCAAGACCAGCCTGGCCAAAATGGTGAAACCTTGTCTCTACCAAAAATACAGAAATTCGCCTGGTATGATGGTGCACACCTGTAATCCCAGCTACTCAGGAGGCTGAGGCATGAGAATTGAGAATCGCTTGAACCGGGAGGTTGAGTTTGTGGTGAGCCAAGATCGTGCCACTGCACTCCAGCCTGAGCAACAGAGTGAGACTCCATCTCCAAAAAAATTGGAAAATACAGACCAATCTTGCTTATGAAAAGTAATTTCCTTTAAACATTTTCTCAAATACTTTCTCAGATACCCAGAATTTCCTCATACTTTTAGTATTGTTCCTTAAAATGCATTAAGTTAGATTTTTCCCAGTAAGTGACTGAGTTATTTCTCAGGAAAAATAATATTTTATGAAACCAAGAGATTAGATAAGCGTTAAAAGGCCTCTGCTGAATAAACAGGCAAGGGTGCAGATCTCTTTAGAAAGCTCACCATCCCCCCCAGCTGAGCTACAAACGAGGGTCTTGACCATGAAAATCGGGGCAGGAGAAAATGAGTAAATAACTACTTGAAATACTTAACCTAGTCCCAGAGGAGTATCTGCTGGGAGAAAATTTAATTAGCAAACAGAACTATACTAGTAAGTACTATGAAACAAGGTAATTTCCATGTTTTAGTCAGGATATGGGAGCCTGTACTTTGATTCATTCATTCGATAACGATTTAGTGACATCTGCCCTGTGCCAAGCAGTGTATTAGGCTCTGGGGATTTTTTTTTTTAATTTAATAAAAAAGTAAGAGATGGGCCAGACCCAATGGTTCACTGCTGTAATCCCAGCACTTTGGGAGGCTAAGGCAGGAGGATCACTTGAGCCCAGGAGTTTGAGACCAGCCTGGGCAACATAGCGAGACCCTGTCACTAAAAAAAAAAAAAAATTAGCTGGACGTGGTGGTGCATACCTGTGTCCCCAGCTACTTGGGAGGCTGAAGTAGGAGGATTGCTTGAGCCTGGGAATTCAAGGCTGCAGTAAGCCATGATTATGCCAATGCACTCATCCTGTGCAACAGAGCAAGACCCCGTCTCAAAAATAAATAAATAAGTAAATAAAAAGTAAGAGATGGTCTTTGTTATCACAGTCTACTTGGGAGCAGTTAGGTAAATATATATATTTCATTGCTGTATGATAAGCATAGCAGTGGAACTGCACCATATAAATTCAGTCATATATGTGTAGCCTAAGAAAGAGAGATCACGTAAATGGTGTGGGCTGTTCTGCCCACTCTTCTATTCAATGAACCTGTGTCCCACAGAGAGAGAGAGAGATGAGAGACATGTACCAGCTTTTCTATAGTTGCCCTGAATTCTTGTATGAGCATGCAGTCATGCAAAGTGAGGTTCTGGTGTCCAAAGATAAGTTTTCATAAAACATAGCCCTTAAATAAAACCCAGTGACTGCATCTGGTATTCAGCTGAAGAAGTGGTCATTGTTACAAACTGGGAGCAGAGCATGTCTGGCTGTGTCAGGGCTTAATGAGAGCTGACATGCTGGTCTCCCGTATGACATCTTCATAAAAGAATGTTCTAGGGTAATTCTGGCAATATGCAGTTTTCACCTAATGTGCTTTTACAAGTATCTAACCTAAGAGACTGTTCCACTGCATATGGCTTTTAAAAACTTTGTTTTGGGGCCGGGCGCAGTGGCTCACGCCTGTAATCCCAGCACTTTGGGAGGCCGAGGCGGGTGGATCACGAGGTCAAGAGATCCAGACCATCCTGGTCAACATGGTGAAACCCCGTCTCTGCTAAAAATACAAAAAATTAGCTGGGCATGGTGGTGCGTGCCTGTAATCCCAGCTACTCAGGAGGCTGAGGCAGGAGAATTGCCTGAACCCAGGAGGCGGAGGTTGTGGTGAGCCGAGATCGCGCCATTGCACTCCAGCCTGGGTAACAAGAGCGAAACTCCGTCTCAAAAAAAAAAAAAAAAAAAAAAAAAACTTTGTTTTGTTGTTTTTACCTTCGTAGAAGTGAGGTCTCACTATGTCGCCCAGGCTGGTTTTGAACTCCTGGCCTCAAGCGATCCTCCCACCTCAGCCTCCAAAAATGTTAAGAATATAAGGGCATGAACCACCACGCCTGGTGCATATGGCTTTAAAGAGTCATCTAACCCTCTATGGAAAAAATAAGTTCAATGTGCACACATGAGATATATGTAAAGGAGTGGCACTTATTCATTAGGAAAGTAAATTAGGGTTAAATTTTTTTTTTTGAGATTAAGTCTTGCTCTGTCGCCCAGGCTGGAGTGCATTGGTGCCATCTCGGCTCACTGCAACCTCCACCTTGCGGGTTCAAGCGATTCTCCGGCCTCAGCCTCCCGAGTAGCTGGGATTACAGGCATATGCCTCCAAGCCTGGCTAAGTTTTGCATTTTTAGTAGAGACGAGGTTTCACCATGTTTGCCAGGCTGGTCTCGAACTCCTGACCTCAAGTGATCCATCCACCTCAACCTCCCAAAGTGCTGGGATTATAGAATTACAGGCTTGAGCCACCGTGCCTGGCTAAATTTTTTATAAAGCCTTTTATTTTGAGAAATTATAGATTTGCATGCAGTTGTAGGAAATAATACATCTTTCCTTCAGGACTTGGCCAAGTTTAAAAAAAAAAAAAGAAAGAAAGAAATAATACATCTAGCTGGGCATGGTGGCATGTGCCTGTAGTCCCAGCTACTTGGGAGGCTGAAGTAGGAGGATTGTTTGAGCCCAGGAGTTCAAGGCTGCAGTGAGCCATGATCATGCCACTGCACTCTGGCCTGGGCAACAGAAGGAGACCTTGTCTCTAAAAAAAAAAAAAAAGTAAAAAGAAAAAGAAATAATACTTGGTTTCTCTCCATGGTAACACCTAACAGAACTATAGTACAAAAGAGCACAAACAGGATAATGACATTAGTATAGTCAAGATGTAGACAATCCTGTCACTATAAGGATCCCTCCTGTTGGCCTTTTGTAACTATACCCACTTCCCTCCTGCCCTACCTCTGCCCTCAATAACCTATGGCAGCAACTTATCTGTACTCCATTTGTGTAACTTTATAATGTCAAGAATGTTATATGAATGGAATAATATAGTATGTAACCTTTTGGGATTGGTTTTATTCAACCAGTATAATTTGCTGGAGATTTCATTCCAGTGATGTGTTTATCAATAGTTTATTCCTTTGTATTGCAAAGTAGTACCAGTTGAGTATCCCAAATCTGAAAATCCAAAATGCTGTAAAATCTGAAGCTTTTCAGCACTGACGTGACACTCAAAGCAAGTGCTTATTGTAGCATTTTAGAATTTGAATTTTCAGATTAGGGATGCTCAACTGGTAAGTATAATGCAAATATTCCCAAATCCAAAACACTCTGGTCCCAAGCATTTTGGATAAATGATATTCAACCTGTATCCCATGATGTGGAGGTGCTGTAGTATGTCAAACCATTCGCCTGTTGAAGGATAGCTGGGTTGTTGCAAGTGTATTTTGAAGGCACCAACACTTAAACCCTGGGACCCTCTGGCCTTTTAGGGTTCAGCTCCTTCCACATTCTGTCATTCTGCTTCAGACCCCACCCCTGTAGCTACACCCTGCCCTTTTGTCGCCATAAGCTGTGCAGATTCTGAGATCCACCCACTGATCATAGCTTCCCTCCTTCCCTTTATCTTCCCTCCTCCCCCAGTCCTGTTCCTCTGTTCTTCTGGTAGACCCCCAAGCCCTCGAGCCCACCCTGCCCTCCCCACTTTCTCCCAGGCTTCATGTTTGTTCTCCTGTGCCCTGAAAACTCAAAATTAGGCCTAGGGGCTTGACCATTGGATTGAGGAGTTCCCGTTTCTTTTTCTTTTGGCCACCTCCCTGTATCCATCTCCCTGCTACTCAGGATCAATCCACTGGTCTACTTTCTTTGCACTTAAAATCACAACTATAGTTAGAAGAGAAGAATTCGAGTGGTTCTAGTATAAAGAAAAGACAAATATTTAAGATGATGTATATTCCAAATATACTGATTTCATCTTTACCAGTTATATGAACGTATTAGATTATTCCATTACCCTGAAAGTATGTACATCTACTCTGCATCAATAAAAAAGAAAGGAAGGAAGGAAAAAGAAAAGAAAAGATAGATTTCCTTGAAAATGTCTACTTTGGGGCAACTTAAATATTAATACTTGATTTTTAATAAGTATGTAAATAAAATATTTACTAATAATTCCAATATGAGTATTACATTTGCTCATGCATTAACTTATTTCAGTAGCTTGGCTCAAATTTGAAATAGTTACTTAAGAAAGAAATATTTGGCTAGGTGCCATGGCTCATGCCTATACTCCCAGTACTTTGAGAGGCCAAGACAGGCGGATCATCTGTGGTCAGGAATTCAAAACCAGCCTGGCCAACATGGTTTTGAATTATCTCTACTAAAAATACAAAAATTAGCTGGGCATGGTGGCCGGTGCCTGTAATCCCAGCTACTCGGGAGGCTGAGGCAGGAGAATCACTCGAACCTGGAAGACGGAGGTTGCAGTGAGCTGCGACCACACCAGTACACTCCAGCCTGGGTGACAGAGCGAGACTCCATCTCAAAAAGAAAAAAGAAAGAAAGAAAAATTTAGTCAGTTCAAAAAGAAGTAACAAGCCACCAGAACTGCTGAGCTATACTGGAAACTTCTGAGCTAGCCTTGGGGATTGGGGCCACTAATACTTGGTCTCTAACTTTACCTAGGCCCTCAGTGCTGCTCCGCAAAAACCACTCGGCTGCAGCCATCCACCACCCCACTCCTATCAGTCAACAGAGAACTTCGTCCCATGGTTCTCAACCCTCGATGTACATCAGATTTGCCTAAAAAAATGCCCATGCCTAGGGTCTCACCCCAGACCAACTGCATCAGAATCTCTAGGAGTGGGGGCCTGGACCTTGATGACTTTTTAAGAAGGGCTGGGCTCAGTGGCTCATGCCTGTAATTCCAGCACTTTGGGAGGCTGAGGTGGGTGGATCACTTGAGGTCAGGAGTTCGAGACCAGCCTGGCCAACATGGTGACACCTCATCTCTACTGAAAATACAAAAATTAGTTGGGCTTGATGGTGTGCACCTGAAACCTCAGCTACTCAGGAGGGTGAGGCAGGAGAATCGCTTGAACTCGGGAGGCAGAGGTTGCAGTGAGCTGAGATTGTGCCGCTGCACTGCAGCCTGGGCAACAGAGTGAGACTCCATCTCAAACAACAAAAATAACATTTTTTAGACACTCTGGAGGTGGCTTTAATATGCTGCCAGGGTTAAGAAACACCCATCTAGTCTCATAGGGTTAGTATGAGGATTTAATGAGATAATTCATTTAAAGCACTTAGCACAGCACCTTGCAAATATTAAGTACTCATCAACTTTAAAATGTTATTATTATTATTATTATTATTTTTGAGATGGAGTTTTGCTCTTGTCGACCAGGCTGGAGTGCAATGACATGATCTCGGCTCACCACAACCTCCACCTCCCGGGTTCAAGCAATTCTCCTGCCTCAGCCTCCAGAGTAGCTGGGATTACAGGCATGAGCCACCACACCTGGCCAAATGTTTTTATTATTTTAACAAGAAAATGGAAGGCCGGGCACGGTGGCTCAAGCCTGTAATCCCAGCACTTTGGGAGGCCGAGGCGGGTGGATCACGAGGTCAAGAGATCGAGACCATCCTGGTCAACATGTGAAACCCCGTCTCTACTAAAAATACAAAAAATTAGCTGGGCATGGTGGCACGTGCCTGTAATCTCAGCTACTCAGGAGGCTGAGGCAGGAGAATTGCCTGAACCCAGGAGGCGAAGGTTGTGGTGAGCCGAGATCGCTCCATTGCACTCCAGCCTGGGTAACAAGAGCAAAACTCCATCTCAAAAAAAAAAAGGAAAATGGAAACCAGACCTATCCTGAGGAACTCATTGGCTTTTAGCCACTTTCAACAAAGTTATCTCCTCACCTTTTTTTCCTTTAAGGCTAATTTTTCAAACCTTGTTTCGAATACCTTGCTCCTTCATTTATCTCTACTCTGTTTTTGTTCTGTCTTCAGTTTTGCTCTTGTTGCCCAGGCTGGAGTGCAATGGTACGATCTCAGCTCACTGCAACCTCCTGGGTTCAAGCAATTCTCCTGCCTCAACCTCTCGAGTAGCTGGGATTACAGGCATCTGCCACCACGCCGGCTAATTGTATTTTTAATAGAGACAAGGTTTCACCATGTTGGCCAGACTGGTCTCCAATTTCTGACCTCAGGTGATCCACCTGCCTCAGCCTCCCAAAGTGCTGAGATTACAGGCATGAGCCACCACACCCAGCCTAAAATTCATATTTACATGTCTTCCACCCTTTGCCTCTAGCCAGAGCCCTTTCTCCTTTTCAAACAAAATTATTGGAGAGACTCTCCCATGCTACACATCACCCTCCCACTTGCCATTGTTTCCTCAGTCAACCTGCTGCATTCTGGCTTCTGCACTTAAACTCTTCTGAATCTCCTTTTTCTGAGATCATTGCTCCATCATTGTACAATTTATTGTACTTCTTACATGATGTCTCTGCAGCACTTAACCCTTGTTAACCATTTCCTTCTTGAAACTCTCTCCTGCCTTGGTTTGTTAGCACACATTTTTCGCCTACCTATATGGCCTTTCCTTTTTATTATGCTTTTTCTTTTTTATTTTTAAGAGACAGGTTCTTGCTCTGTCATAGAGGCTGGAGTGCATGACCTGCAGTGGCATAATCATAGCTCACTGCAGCCTTCAATTCCTGGGCTCAAGTGATCCTCCTGCCTCAGCCTTTGTGTAGCTAAGCCTACAGATGTGCACCACTGTGCCCAGCTAATTTTTTAAAAAGTTTTTATAGAGATGGAAGTCTTGCTAATGTTGCCTAGAGTGGTCTCAAACTCCTAGCCTCAAGGGATCCTCTCACCTTGGCCTCCCAAAGTGCTGGGATTTATAGGTGTGAGCCATGGTGCCTGGCCCCTTTTTATTACACTTTTTAAGTTCTTGTTGCTTGAACACTGATAGTTTTCAAGGTTATCTTTAGCTTTCTTTCCTTCTCTTCTCTTGCTCATCTCCTTCCTGGTTAACCTACTGAAATCCACACTTCAGCTGCCACCTCCATCATCATCGCTCCCAAACTCTTCCTGTAGCTTGGCTCTCCAAGACACAGAGGCACTGTTGACAGTTGGTTGATCACACTTGAAGACCCAACAGGAACTAAAAACTCTTTGTTGCACTGTCTAAACTAGAATACTCATTTATTCATTTATAAAATGGTGGACAGTATCCCCTATCTGTGACCATGAATGCAGTGTACCCTTTCCCAGGAATTGTATCAGACGATCACTTTGTAAGTACAAAAGCAGAAACAAGGAGGCAGTCTAGAAGCTGTCTCTTAAAAAAAAAATGTTAGCCGTAAAACAGGCTCTGGCAGGTCCTTCAGGAGGTATTCCAGAAGAAGGCATTATCATAGCTGATGACAGTCCCATGCATGTTATTGTCCCTGAAGACCTTTCCATGGGACAGGACATGGAGGTGGAAAACAGTGATACTGATGATCCTGACCCTATGTGGGCCTAAGCTAATGTGTGTATTTGTGTCTTAGTCATTAATAAAAATGTTTAAAAAGTTAAAAAAGATTTAAATAGAAAAAAGCATATAGAGGCCAGGTGTGGTGGCTCACGCCTGTAATCCCAGCACTTTAGGAGGCCAAGGCTGGTGGATCACCTGAGGTCAGGAGTTTGAGACCAGCCTGGCAAACATGGCGAAACCCTGTCTCTACAAAAAAATTTAAAAATTAGCCAAGCGTGGTGATAGGTGACTGTAATCCCAGCTACTCGGAAGGTTGAGAGGGACAAGAATCGCTTGAACCCAGGAGGCGTTGGTTGCAGTGAGCTGAGATTATGCTACTGCACTCCAGCCTGGGTGATGGAGCCAGACTTTGTCTTAAAAAAAAAAAAAAAAAAAAGCTCATAGAATAAGGATATGAAGAAAGAAAATATTTTTGTACAGTTGCACAATATGTTTTTTTAAGCCAAGTGTTATTAGTCAAAAAATTAAAAATAATTTAAATGTATAAAGTTAAGATACAATAAGCTAACGTTAATTTACTATTGAATAAAGAAAAGTATTTTATAAATTGACTGTAGCCTACATGTACAGTATATATAAAGTTTACAGTAGGGGCCGGGCGCGGTGGCTCATGCCTGTAAACCCACCACTTTGGGAGGCTGAGGCAGGCAGATCACCTGAGGTCAGGAGTTTGAGACCAGCCTAATCAACATGGTGAAACCTCGTCTCTGCTAAAAATACAAAATTAGGCCAGGAATGGTGGCCCATGCTTGTAATCCCAGCACTTTGGGAATCTGAGGCAGGCAGATCACCTGAGGTCAGGAGTTCAAGACCAGCCTGGGCAACATGGTGAAACCCTGTCTCTACTAAAAATACAAAAATTAGCCAGGCATGATGGCACATGCCTGTAGTCCCAGCTACTGGGGAGACTGAGGCAGGAGAATTGCTTGAACCCGGGAGGTGGAGGTTGCAGTGAGCTGAGATTGCGCCACTGCACTACACAGCCTGGGCGACAGAGCAAGACTCCGTCTCAAAACAAAAACAAAAAACAAAATTAGCCGGTAGCCGGGCGTGGTGGTACATGCCTATAATCCCAGCTACTCTGGAGGCTGAAGCAAGAGAATTGCTTGAACCGGGGTCAGGGGAAGAGCCGAGATCATACCATCGCACTCCAGCCTGGACAACAAGAGCAAAACTCTGTCTCAAAAAAAAAAAAAAAAAAAAAAAAAAGCCTACGGTAGTATACAGTAATGATGTCATAAACCTTCACATTTACTCATCACTCACTGACTCACCCAGAGCAACTTCCACTCCTGCAAGCTCCATTCAATGTTAGGTGTCCTATGTAAGTGTGCCATTTTGATCTTTTATACTGTATTTTTACTCTACCTTTTCTATGTTTAGATACTCAAATACACTGTGTTACAGTTGCCTGTGGTATTCAGTACAGTCACATGCTGTACAGGTTTGTAGCCTAGGAGCAATAGACTGTGCCATACAGCCTAGGTGTATAGCTGGCTATACCATCTGGGTTTGTGTAAGTACACTATTATGTTTGCATAACAACAAAATTGCCTAATAACTCCTTTCTCATAATGTAGTTAAGTGACATATAAGTAATTCTATTTGAATGTGAAATGAGAAATCCTGCCAAACAGCTATCTTGACAAAATCATTTTTAAGGATAATAGTGTTTCTTTTAAATCCATGGCTTTCTGTAAACATAGGTCAAATTTGAATACTTCGGTAGGGTTGGGTGTTCTTAATATTCAACCTGTGATACCTTTTCAAAGTGTGGAATTATGGGAAGGCTTATACATTGGGTCTCTTTTAGTAAGAAACACTTCGTGGCCAGGTGCGGTGTGCTCACGCCTATAATCCCAGCACTTTGGGAGGTTGAAGTGTGCGAATCACTTGAGGCCAGGAATTTGAAACCAGCCTGGCCAATATAGTGAAACCCCATCACTACTAAAAATATAAGACATTAGCTGGTTGTGGTGTTGCACACCTATAGTCCCAGCTACCTAGGAGGCTGAGGCGGGACAATTACTTGAACCTGGGAGGTGGAGGTTGCAGTGAGCCGAGATCCTGCCACTGTAGTCAAGCCTGGGTGACAGAGGGAGACTCTGTCTCAAAAGAAAAGAAAGATTTTCTAGCAGGTTTTTTCTTACCATCCTCACTCTGATGAAATAATAGCTAGCATTGGTCAATGGTTGCTACATTATCTCAGTCTTCACAATCCTATGAGAACACATAGGTCCCATTATCGTCGCATCTCAATGTACAAATGGAGAAACACTTGGAGGTTTAAAAACATGCCTACATTCAGCTGGGCATGGTGGCTCACGCCTGTCATCCTAGCACTTTGGGAGGCTGAGGCGAGTGGATCACTTGAGGTCAGGAGTTCAAGACTGGCCTTGACAACACAGTGAAATCCCGTCTTTACTAAAAATACAAAAATTAGCTGGGCATGGTGATGGACGCCTGTATCCCAGCTACTTGGGAAGCTGAGGCAGGAGAGTGGCTTGAACCTGGGAGACAGAGGTTGCAGTGAGCTCAGATCACGCCACTGCACTCCAGTCTGGGAGACAGAGTGAGACTCCATCTCTAAATAAATAAATAAATAAATACACGCCTAAGTTCATACAGCAGAGTTGGGATTTGATTCCAGGACCATAGCTCTCAACACGTATCATGTTACCTTCTCCTGTTAGCGAGGAGGTATATGTAAAAGATAGGAGCTTCCCACAGCCAGGTGCCCATTTTCCATCTCAATCAGGACTCTGAGATGTTGTATTAATGTGGGGAATGGGTTTGTGGTGGTTGTCCAGGGCAAACCTCCAGGATTTTTACTTGATATGCACTAATGTATGGGTTTTTTTTGTTTGTTTTGTTTTGTTTTTTAAGACAGAGTCTCACTCTGTCACCCAGGCTGGAGTGCAATGGCGCAATCCCAGCTCACTGCAAACTCTGCCTCCCAGGTTCAAGTGATTCTCCTGCCTTAGCCTCCCAAGTAGCTGGGATTACAGGCGAGTGCCACCACGCCCAGCTAATTTTCTTTTTTTTTTTTTTTTTTTTTTTTTTGTATTTTTAGTAGAGACAGGGTTTCTCCATGTTGGTCAGGCTGGTCTCAAACTCCTGACCTCCGGCGATCCACCCGCCTCAGCCTCCCAAAGTGCTGGGATTACAGGCAAGAACCACCGTGCCCGGCTAATGTTTTTTTTTTTTTTTTTTTTTTTTTTTTTTTTACTGGTAGGGGTAATCCAAAATGTAACCGCTGTACTTTGAGGAGTTATTTGGGTCTCCAAGTATTCCATGAATGTACTTTTTTCTTGCAGGTCAGACACATTCTATGTGAAAAACATGGCAAAATCATGGAAGCCATGGAAAAGTTAAAGTCTGGGATGAGATTCAATGAAGTGGCTGCACAATATAGTGAAGATAAAGCCAGGCAAGGGGTACGTTGCTCTTATTATTTATAATTTTCTGTCAGTCAGGGTGAGGGAGCAAAATAAAAATGACAAATAATAAAATAAACTTCTCCGTCCTCCACAGAAGAAACACAAAAGTAGGGATTACTTCTTTTGTTCAACCATTAGTTGTAAAATAACCATATTTTAGTTTAAAGATCTCAAAAGCAGAGTATCCAACTTACAAATAGTAGAATAAGGGTCACCTATGTCTAAAGCTAGGCATGACCAAACTTGCACAGCTAAGTTGAAAATCCAGCAGTGTTGAGTTCGGTTTAGAGTTAGACTTCTTCCACCTATTTGTCCTTATTGAGCCTATTCCTGTATTGCTCTTAGGAATATACCTCATAACCTTAGCAAAATGTTGGGAAATTCTCTCAAGCTACACCAGAACTGTTCCCTCTTTAGGGCCAATCAATATCACTTATCTTTTGGGTTTTTCAGGGCGACTTGGGTTGGATGACCAGAGGGTCCATGGTAGGACCATTTCAAGAAGCAGCATTTGCCTTGCCTGTAAGTGGGATGGATAAGCCTGTGTTTACAGACCCACCAGTTAAGACAAAATTTGGATATCATATTATTATGGTTGAAGGAAGAAAATAAAATCATATGAAAGACTGAATAAGTTTTATACATTTTGTTTCTTTAAAAGGTATTGGGTATTCTTTTGAGCTGGAGTTGCAAGGAAATACAAAAATTTTTAAAAAGAAAAGATATTGGATGCTGCTTGTATTTTGTGGAGGCTCTGTCAGTATGGGTTTGTAGGTGTGAGAGAAGGTGGGGATAAGTGAGTGTCTACTGCAGTAGGTATTCAGTCAGTCATTCTCAAAGAGAAGTCAAGCAGACTCCCTTTAACCTGTATTCCCTTTCCTCTCAGAACTATATCTGACTCTCAGTCTGTCCCATAAATTAATTCAGAAACCATCTTCAGGGGAAGCAGATATCAACTCACACTATTCACACAACTGAAAATATTGGGCATCAAATAGATTAGTATATGAGAATCATAAAATAAATTCCTGGACAACATTTGTTTTACATGTTAGTCAACTCTGATCTTCCAGGACATTTATTAATAGCTCCGCTCTCTTAACATAGTATGTGGCACATTATAGGCTTTCAGTGTTAACTCCTTTCTTTTAAAATAAATGTTTTTTGGACGGAAAAGAACTCAGTTCTTCCATGGGTTGTTTTGTACCAGACTAACCAAGTGCTGGCTAAAGGGATGGATGTCAGCATAAAAACCTCATTCCCTCATCTTCAGCGTATGGGTTACATTAGGACTGTCCTTTCCAGGGCCAATGTTGTATGCATCTAAATTTTTAAAATTTAAAATGCCATATTTATGACATACAAAAAAGTATAAAGATTACTAAGGAAAATACTATACTGCTTCAGAAATAAAACTTTGCCAACACAGCTATGTGATTCTTAACAGTGATTATTTTAACACACTACAGGCCAAGTGCGGTGGCTCACGCTTATAATCCCAGCACTTTGGGAGGCCGAGGGGGGTGGATCACCTGAGGTCGGGAGTTCCAGACCAGCCTGACCAACATGGAGAAAGCCTGTCTCTACTAAAAATACAAAAAATTAGCCAGGCATGGTGGCGCATGCCGTAATCCCAGCTACTCAAAAGACTGAGGCAGGAGAATCTCTTGAATGCGGGAGGCGGAGTTTGCGGTGAGCCAAGATCGTGCCATTGCACTCCAGCCTAAGCAACAAGAGTGAAAACTCTGTCTCAGAAACAAACAAGCAAACAAAAACACTGCATTTCTGCATTCTCTCCCTCAACTGCATTTGATATTATACCCACTTATATAATGGCAACTTTACCTAGAGACCTGACTACTTTCCCACTTGAGTAGAGGAGTTTCTGAGCACCTCAGTAGGTTGTGCCTCCATGAGATTTTCCCCACAGAGCAGATATACTAGTATATACAGATGTTCAAATAGATATAAACTGATACTACAGCTGGGCCGAGTGGTATGCGCCTATAGTCCTAGCTACTTGGGAGGCTGAGGCAGGAGGATCACTTGAGCCCAGGAGTTCTGGGCTGTAGTGTCCTTTGCCAATCGGGTATCAGCACTAAGTTCAGCATCAATATGGTGGGTGACCTCATCCGGGCACAGTGGCTCATGCCTATAATCCCAGCATTTTAGGAGGTCAAGGTGGGAGGATCACTTGAGCCTCAGAGTTTGAGGCTGCAGTGAGCTATAACCATGCCCACTGCACTTCAGACTTCAGCCTGGGTGACAAAGACTCTGCCTCTTAAAAAAAAAGAAAGAAAAACATGGTATCCTCCTGGGAGTGAAGGACCACCAGGTTGTTTAAAAAGGGGTAAACTGGCCCAGGAATGGAAACTGAGCTGGTCAAAACTCTTGTGCTGATTAATAGTGGGATTGCACGTTTGGATATCCACTGCACTCCAGCCTGGGCAACACAGTGAGACCCCATGTCTAAAAAAAAGTTTAAAGCTGAAACTACATGTTATTGATTGGTTGATTTTGTTTTAAATGATACATTGACATGGGGTCTTATTACATTGCTGAGGCTGGCCTCAAACTCCTGGGCTCAAGTGACCCTCCTGCCTCACCCTCCCTAGTAGGTGGGACTACAGGCAAGTGTCACTGCACCCGGCCTATGTGTACTTTGAAAACTATATTAAAAACAATGTCTCTAGGCCGGGCGCAGTGGCTCACGCCTGCAGTCCCAACACTTTGGGAGGCCGATGCACGCAGATCACTTGAGATCAGGAGTTTAGGATCAGCCTGGCCAATATGATGAAACCCTATCTCTGCTAAAAGTACAAAAATTAGCCGGGCATGGTGGCACACGCCTGTAGTCCCAACTACTTGGGAGGCTGAGGAACGAGAATTGCTTGAACTCAGGAGGCAGATGCTGCAGTGAGCTGAGATGGCACCACTGCACTCCAGCCTGGGTGACAGAGACTCCATCCCAAAATAAATTAATAAATTAACAAAACAAAACAATTTGTCCAAATAAGGGCAGTAAATTCTGAAAAGCTATGTAAGCATGAGACACTACCGAGCTGAGACCTTTGCTTGGGACATTGGCTTGCCTAGGATACTAAGTGAATACCTGTTGCATAGATGTCACCACAAAGGAAAGAACCCAGAGTGCTGAAAGGTGGACTAGAAAAAGCAAACTAAATTCTGTGATATGGAGAGAGCAGTTATAGGTAACCTGTGAGAAAGTAAGGCAGGAATGGACCTCTGACACCAAGCGAACCTTTGGGAAGTTAGCTTTTGATTGACAACTAAGATTCTGAAAGAGTTGGTAAATGGGCCAGGCAGCATGGCTGATGCCTGTAATCCCAGCACTTTGGGAGGCCAAGGTGGGTGGATTAAGGCCAGGAGTTCAAGACCAGCCTGGCCGTCATGGTGAAACCCCATCTCTACTAAAAATACAAAAATTAGCTGGGCTTGGTGGTGCGTGCCTGTAGTCCCAACTACTCAGGAGGCTGAGGCAGGAGCATTGTTTGAACTTGGGAGGCAGAGGTTGCAGTGAGCCGAGATTGCACCACTGCACTCCAGCCTGGGTGACAGAGCAAAACTCTGTCTCAAAAAAAAAAAAAAAAAAAAAAGTTGGCAAATGAAAAAAATTAAGGATTTATACAGATTTATATACATTATAGGATATGCATTTAATTCTGCTTTAAGACTATATCTCTTTAAGTTCAGTGTTTACAAAACAAACATCCTTCATTGTAAAATAATTGCAAATTAAAATCAAAATAAGATACAAGTTCCCTCTTTTTATATGTCAGATTGGTAAAGTTCAAAATGTTTAACGTTGTTTGGTAAGGGTATGGGGAAACGGACATTCATCCATTCATTAATGGTAGAAATGCAATTATATCCTCTGTGGAGAATAGTTTGGCAATACTTGTCAAATTTATAAATAAGCCCTTTGACCCAGCAACTCCATTTCTAGGAATGTATCCTATAATCATATGTATAAAAGATACAAGGATATTTCTTACAGCATTATTTGAAAACAAACTGAACACCAACAATAGATGATGATAAATTGTGGTATATCCTTCAACAGAATATCATGTAGTTGTGTTAAAATTTAAAATGAGGTACAGAATAGTATACATAATCATTTGGGTAGCAACATAAATATATACACATATGTACTTGAGCTTGTACATCATAGACTATCTCTGGGAATGGGAATCCAGAACTCCAGGACAGGAGGGTAAGAGACTTTACCTCACACCCTGAGATCAGGGTTCTTAACCTTTCTTTTGTGCCATGTAGCCTTTGGCAGTTTGCCCCAGTCTATGGATCCCTTTTCAAAATGTTTATTTTAGGCTGGATGTGGTAGCTCAAACCTGAAATCCCAGCACTTTGGGAGGCTGAGTAGGGCAGATCAGTTGAGGCCAGGAGGTCAAGACCAGCTTGGGCAACACAGTGAGACCCTGTCTAAAAAAATTTTTTAAATTAGCTGGGCATTGTATGTGCCTGTAGTGTCTGCTATTCAGGAGGAAGGCTGAGGCAGGAGGGTTGCTTGAACACAGGAGTTAAGGCTGCACTGAGCCGTGATCTCACCACTGCACTCCAGCCTGGGTGACAAGAGTGAGACCCAGTCTCAAAAAAGAAAAAAATGTTGACTTTAAATGCATAAAGTAAAATACATAGGGTTACAAAAGACATTATGCTGAAATAATCAAAAGGTTTTTTTGTTTTTTTATGAGGTACACAGCTAAATCAAAAGTTTTAAAATTGTGGCTGGGCGCAGTGGCTCATGCTTGTAATCCATCCCAGCTCTTTGGGAGGCCGAGACAGGTCAATTGCCTGAGCTCAGAAGTTCGAGACAAGCCTAAGAAACATGGTGAAACTGTCTCTACCAAAAATACAAAAATTAGCCAGGCATGACGGTGGTGCACACCGGTAGTCCCGGCTACTCCTGGCGGGGGCAGGTGGGGCTGAGGCGGGAGGATTGCTTGAGCCCAGGAGGCGGAGGTTGCAGTGAATCCAGATTGTGCCACTGCATTGCCACCTGGGTGACAGAGTAATACCCTGTCTCAGAAAAAAACAGTTTGTAATATGTGTGTGTGCCTCTTTGTTAATATATTAAGTAATACCTGGTGGTAGGTCTAAAAAGCACTGAGTTTGCAGTAATGAATATCAATGGTATTTTGAGATATCTGCACTAACCCTGAAGTCTATGTGATTTCTACTGGTGACATGGTAACTACTACTAATCCTTCTGCAGTTTATGGCTACATTTGTTAACAGTGAACGATGTCCAGGTTCTTGGCGTCTTGAACCAAGAACTGGATAAAACGCACAAACAAAGCAAGGAAGGGACAAAAGCATTTATTGAAAATGAAAGTACACTCCACAGTGTGGGAGCATGACCAAGCATAGGAGCTCAAAAGGCCCTGTTAGAGAATTTTGGGGAGTTTAAATAACCCCTAGAGGATTCCATTGGTTACCTGGCGTGCGCCCTATGTAAATGGAGAGGATAAAGTCATTTACTAGGCCTATGCCCTATGGAGAGGATATTTCCTGTCATAGCTGAAGTGTGAATCGGTCTTAAATCCCCTGCCTCCAGACCCTATTTTCCTGCTTCACATTCATGATGAAAGGAAATGCTATTATTTCAGCTACGAGATAGTGAGATAAAAGATAAAATTTTTTCCCATCCAAATTCACAGACAACTGACTTCTTCTACCCATGAACTCCAGGTTAAAAATCCCTGCCATGGATACTGTTTGAATAGTATTTCAAACATGAGTATGTATTTTTTTCCCCAAACAGAATTTGTCATAGCACACACACACTTGAACAGAAAGAGCATTGCTATTTTCAGTAAGAAATACACCGAGGACTTAACGCTTCACTGTTCCAATCAAATGGATATAGGCCACTAAAACCTCCTTGCAGGCAAATAAATCGTGTGGGTTTTTTGTTTTCTACATCAGGGAAGAAAGAAATTTATTAGCTGAATTTTTTTTTTCCACTGTATAGAAAAGTCTTCTGACAGATGTTAACTGAATTTTAACAAACATTTGTGTGTGTGGTAGAAGGGAAACGGAAAACAAAGATGTAGGGCGCAGTCACTCCCTTCACCTTTATCACGGTGGGAAGCACAGAAATGGTAAGCTGAACTTAGATGCAGACTGAACTGCTGAATCACACAGTTATACCAATATTTCAAAAATGATATTGTGATATTGTGCTGGCCTAGAGCCAGAACCGGAGCAAAACTATTTTATAAAATGCAAAACTGTTTTTAGATAAGTTGAAATGGCTGCCCCATTCTCCTTACAATAACTACTGTCCTCGGCCTCTGTAAATAGAACTGCTGTTTGTTCTTCAAAACTATGTAAAGTTGCTTACCTTTTCTTATCAGTAACTGCCAGAATTGCTAGCCTTTGCTTACCGGCAATTGCCAGACTAAGCAGCCCGAGCTAGTTCCATCCTGGCTCCTGTGGCTTGTAATAAGTAACTAAGGTCTGTGATTTCCACCTTAACCAGATAATGTGTAAACAAATGTTTATCTTGACTTCTGTAAACCACTTAAGTAACAAACGGAATGACAAAAGTCCCCTTGGCCCTTGGAATGTCCGGAGACCCCCACCCTCATCTCTGCCCAGGAGGTAATTTACAGAATCCACTAGCCCTCGGAATGTCTGAAGCCTTTTCATCCCCATCCCTGCCCCTCACCCCCACTCCCAAGGTGGTTTTTCGGGTATAAAAAATCGTGGCACCCTCCTGTTGCCACCACAGGTTGGAGAGACGTGAGTCCTCTGTGGTCGCTGGCATAAATAAATGACCCTGCAATCTGGCATACTTTTGTCTTGTGATAACTTTCTACATTCGGTCAAATACAACAATATTCAATCACATTACCCTAAAATATTAATAGTTGCTTTTAGTAAGAGCAAAATTTTGTTCCATCAATAACCTGAAATTCAGCTTATCTCTTTTGAACTTCTGTAATCTCTTGTAATACACATGAGATTATTAGTGTGTATATACATATAATTTATAAGTAACTTTTATATGTATGGGATATAATAAAAATAAATATTTGGTCATTGTCCCTGGTTCCTGGCATATATAGCTCCTGAAAGCCTTGAAATCTCAATTGGTTATCTTTTGTGTGCTAATGAGATAGCTCGTGGCTGGAGGCCCCTAGTAGCTTCAGGATGGGGGCTGGTTACCAGAAACAAGGCATGATTAGAGGGAATATTCAGCCCTAACTGCAACCTCTGTTGCGGGGAGAGGGGCTGAAGATTGAGTTAATCACCCAGGGCCAATTATTTTATCAATCACACCTCCCTAAGGAAACCTCAAAAACCCTAACAATAGAGTTTGGAGAGCCCTGGATTAACACATCAAAATGTTGGGAGGGTGGTATGCCCAGAGGGCATGGATGCGTAATGCACCACCCCCATACCTTGCCCTGTGCATCTTTCATTTGGTTGTTCGAGTTATATTCTTAATAATCTGGTAATAGTAAGTAAACATTTCCTGAGTTTTATAAACTATTCTAGCAAATTATTAAACCAGGGAGTGGGATGGTGAGGTCATGGGAATCCCTGATTTGTAGCCAAGTCAGAAGTGTGCGTAACATGGGAACTGAATACTTACAACTGACGCCTGAAGTGAGGGCAGTCTGGTGGGACTGAGCCCTTAAACTTGTGGAGTCTGATGCTAACTCTGGGTACTGTCAAAATTGAATTCTAGGACACCAGTTCAGTTTTGAACTGGAGAACTGCTTGATGTGGAAAACTCCCACATTTGGTGTCAGAAGTGTTTTGAGTAAAAACAGCTCAGTGTATTATATTCATTTACACAAGATGATTAAAAATCGGTTTCACTCCAACTACGTCACCATGGGGAAGTGATGGCCTCACTAAGCCTTTGTTTCCTCAAATGAAAAATGGAAATGCTACTCTCCCTCCACCTCAAAGGATTATGGTAAGGCCTAAATGAGAAACCTGTGTAGAGTGCTCAATACAGAGTACCTCATCAAGTATAGTCCACTTCTCTGGTGACAGAGTCCAGTGTGCTATACTGCACTTTATGTTTCTGCAAGGTAACTCCTTTTCAGTCTACAATCCAAAGATAAACTGTGATAGCATGTGTCAGAATAGACGAGATACTTGGTGTGGAGAAAAGAACGCAGTTAATGGTGCATGAAGAATAGCTAAATGGTCAGCAGTGACTCCAGGGCAAGCTACCAGTGATCAAGAATCCTAGCACCAGGTACCTATCTCAGCTTTCTGCTGTTCCAGTTTAGTACCCTTTATCCAAAATGCTGAGGATCAGAAGTGTTCTGGATTTGGGAGTATTTACATACACATAATGAGATATTTTGGGGATGGGACCCAAGTCTAAACATGAAATCCATTTATGTTTCGTATTCACATTATATACAGTCTGAAGGTAATTTTATACAATTATTTTTAATGATTTTGTGCATGAAACAAAGTTTGTGTATGTTGAGCCATTTCATTATCCTTTGTAGACAGGCTTGCATGGAAGAATCTGGGTCTGTGTGGAAAGGATATATAGTAGTTGAAGGGGGCTGACAGGGTCTCTTTTCCTTTGGGGATGCTGAGTAAACTGTGTTATACACCTGCATTTTGACTGTGACATGTCACATGACATCAGGTATGGAACTTTCCACTTGTGGCATCATGTCAGCATTCAGAAGGTTTCCCATTTTGGATTTTTGGATTAGGGACACCAATCTATATTAAGCTGAAAGCATTAAACAGCTTGTTCACAAGCATCTCTTAAGATCTGGAATGCTAATGACAAGCTTCTGCCAGTATCATCTCAGTGAAAGAAAGTGTATGGAAAACACAAGAAAAGTAACTTTTAATTCTCTTATGTGAACGTTAAGATGATCACTTTCAGAGTAAAATTAAGAATGGCCAGAATAATTTTACAAAACTTTCCAAGAAACAACACAGTTTACAGAATATGTCTAAAATATAATATTCAAGTGAAGAAATATTAAGCTAGTGCTCAGAATACCAGACTATGGAGTGGGGGAGTTGCAGGGCATAAGTTGCTTTTTGAGATCTTTCTTGCCTTAACCCTGAATGCTTCATGTTCCCAAATAATCCAATTATGGAAACAAAAATTCCCTCATATTATTTCACTTTAAAATACAATAAACAGGTTACATTCTCAAGTGTTAAGTCGTTTATACAAACTTAAAGTCAAGAGCATAACTTCAGGATCTGCACTTTTTATGTCAAGCGCTTTAACTAAACAGTTTAGGGCCTCCTGGAGTTTTCCACACTCTTTCAGTTCTTTTCCACGCTTTACAAGAGTCTCATAGTCATTCACAGCCTCTGCCGCCTTATCCTGGGGAGAACCAACCAACTGTTCACCAGACAAGGGCTCAGGGGAACCAAGAGAGGTCTCCTGAGCTAGAGCACTAGACTTAGACATGATTGACCAGCTGGACTTGTTTTCTGAAGACTGTGTTTCTCCGGAAGGATCCTCTTCTGCACATTCAGAGGCTTCGCCACTGCTTTCCTCTGCCCCTTCTTCTGGATAATCTTCGGCACCCTTTGCTTCACTGCTGTCATCAAGTCTTTCCTCCATATCCTCCACATGGTCTAAAACCATATTAATAAGAGACCTCCTAGAAGACAGAGATCTTCTTGAGTTCATAGACTTATTTACACTACTGGGTATTTGAGATGAAAAGAACCTTCCCGGTGGACTGATGTCATTTTTGGGAGTTGAAGCATCAAATTTTTTCACACATGAGAATTGAAAGAGAGATGTGTTGAATGGGTTTGTGTTTGAGGTATCTTTAAAAGAATCATCTTCATCTTCATCATCTGAAACAATCCTTCCAGCTTTACTTCTGATTTTTGCTTTAACTACTACTTCTTCTGGTTCATCATCTTTCTCAGAAAACTCCCAACCGAGACATGTTTTGCTATGCACAAACCCTGCTCTGGAATTAGCTGCAGAGCCACCCAAGCTATTTCCTTTTTCAACATGCTCTGAAGACTGACTGGAAAGATTTTGTCTGTTGTCTGCTGAGTCTTCCAAGAAAAGATTGAAATCACATGCATACTGTGGTGAAGATGCTGAAGCTTCCTCTTTCAACTTGGCCTCATTTGCTTGAGCATCCTGCAGTACACTATGGGATGCTGAAAAGTCATCAACTATTTCATTAATGGATACATTCAATTCTGCATTTTGACTTTCATTTGTTATGGAAATAATGGGCCAAGGATTGCAATGATGTAAAATCTCATCATCCTTTAGTTGATCTAGATTTGGCCCAAGATCAGCTTTGGTTGATTTGCTGGGTAAATAATTAAAACTTCCCAGAGGATCCTCTTGCAGTGCCTCCTGCTTAGGCCCCTCTTGTAATGTCTCTTTTTGTAGAGCTTCATTTTTAGTTGCAAAGCGTTTTTCCATTCCCAATGAAGAGTTCGTAAAAAGTTCTTCTACACTCCCAAACCCCTTGGGTAAAGTAGCTATAGAGTCAGCACTACATCTACTTTCACATGGGTGCCTACCATCTTGCAAGGTGGTAGCATTCATCTTTATACTGGAAAGATCTTGTTTCTCACCCTCTTCGGTCAGATCATCAATAACTACATTTGCCATTTTGGAACTGATATCTTCTTCCTGAGTATGATGAGTACTTATAAGAGGTAAAGGCTGAGGCTGTGGTTTATTCAATTTAGGGCATTTCTTCTTTGTTGAAGAAGGAAATACAGGTTCTTTTAGCCAGGCCCCCTCATTTCTATTTCTTTGTTGTTCCATCAGGAACTCTTTATTTTGAGACTCAAATTCAACAAGGAATTGAGCTTTCTGAACCCTTTGTTGAATATAGTGAGATTCTTCTACCACATCAAGCTCTTCTTTAATAGATAGATCACATGTGTACATCAAATCATGGTCAGAGATTCCAGCTATCCCCAAAGACTGCAGGTAGGCAATATGTTCATCTAGTTTTGTATCAGATTTTCTCTGAGCAGCATGCAAAGACTGAAGCTGCAGCTGGGTTACAGAGTTCTGAAGATCCTCGATTGTAAAGAGTTCTCTTAATTCTTGTTTACTAAAATATCGGAAAGGGTTCTTTTTTTCACCAGTAGTTTGTCTTATTAATGAGTCCTTGAAAACCTGTCTTCTGTATATTTTTTCCTCCACAGTCCCACAAGTGATTAGCCTATAAACCACAACATTTTCTTTTTGTCCAATTCTGTAAACTCTATCCACAGCTTGAGCATCGGTTGCAGGATTCCAGCTAGGGTCAAAAATGACCACTCTAGTTGCTGCAGTTAATGTTAAACCGACACCACCTACTTGAGTGGTAAGCAGAAAAACAGAGTAATCTTTATTTTGCTGGAACAAGTTAATTCTTTTTTCTCGTTCCAAAAGATGAGTAATTGTCCCATCGATTCGCAGTGTCTTAAAGTGCCTATTCTTTAAGAGGCGTTCGATGATGTTTAGAATTTGCCTCGACTGAGAAAACACCAGAGTTTGATGTCCCTCATCTCGCAGCCTCTTAAGTAGGCTCATTAGGAATATCATTTTTCCAGATTCTTCCATCAATGTGTCATCAGTTATTTGATCAATATGGTCCATGTCTGGAGAATCTTCCCCTTCATTTTCATCTTGAGCAGAGAATGTAACAGTCCCGAGATTTAGCAAACCACAAGCCCGTGCAGACAGCAGCCTAGGATGATCACACAGCTTCTTTAAGACACCTAGCTCGGCCAAAGGTGAGCGCGTCTCCATTAGCAATTCTTTGATATGATCTAAAGACACAAATTTCCTGTATATTTCTTCTTGTAAAGGCACAAGTCGTATCCAAATAATTAAATCATTTTTCCTGGAAAGGGAAGGCATTTCACAAATGGCATCAACATCTGGATTCTTTTCATTAAGTTTGACGTCTAGGTTGCTTGTTTTCTTCTGTACTTCTTCTTTAGTCCTCCTGAGAAAATAGGGTTTTATGATTGCCATTAAGTTTTCAGATATTTTAAATCCCAAGGCTTTTTCTCCTGGGGTAGCATCCTTCTCTCTTGCTCTAGTAATAGGATTTTCATACTCCATTTTAAAAGTTTTTAATGTTCCCAGCAGGGATCCTTGACAAGCAAAATCAAATAGGGACCATAGTTCTCGTAAATTATTCTGGATTGGAGTTCCTGTGAGGAGGAGGCGATTACTTGCAGGAACAGCACGAGCACATATTGCTGACTTAGTAGATGAGGTTTTTATTTTATGTGCTTCATCAAGGATGACATAGTCCCACAGAAACTCTTGGCCCCTAAAGCTTGAAAGTTGTTGCCAGTTATTGATTAACATTTGGTATGTAGTGATAATGACACCATTCCTTTGCTGAATCCGATTGAGGTTTCTGGTTCGTTCATCCTTGCTAGGACCATGAAAAGTTTTGACTCTCATTCCTGGAGTCCACTTACCAAATTCTTTCAACCATGTGTTAATAAGATTGGTTGGCATGATCAGCAGCACATGATTCACAAGTGAAGCATCAAACATACCAGAAAGGAAAGCAATTATTTGAACAGTCTTCCCTAATCCCATATCATCAGCCAAAATACCACCTTTTCTTCCATCCCTATACAGGCTATAGAGAAAAGCTACGCCTTCTTTCTGGTGCTCAAAGAGTTGGTCGTGCAGTTCTCGATAAAGCAGCAGGCCAGAGTTGCACACATCTGTAAATTCATCATCTCCCTGTTCTGCTAACTCCTCCAAGGCTTCCTGTATTTTTTGGATTCTGCTCAGCACCTTTTCATTGGGAAAAATGTCCTTTGCCAAATTGAAAAGTTTAAATGCTTCTTCCAGATCTCCATTCTTAGCTGCTTCTTTGGCCTCTTTCACATATCTATAAAATAAATAATAAAATAAAATAAAAAAGAAAAGAAAGGAAACATTGAACATTCAGTCTAAGAACGCTTTAGAGTTCATTTTGGAATCCAAACTGCAGCTGGACTTTTAATATCCTCAATTCAGGATGGGAAAGATTAGCACAGAAGATGCCAGTCAAAGCTGGCGTCACTTGAGACACAAATATCCACCAGATGCTGCCAGCAACACCTTCAGACACTAGTTGTGGAAAATTAATGTGCAAAGGTTAGGTTATTGGTTCCACAGTACTTTGTTAAAATTGGCACCCATAAGAAGTATGAAGAGATTTTTTTGTAAAACAAACAATCCTCTATGTGTAGGGACATGGAAATATGGGAACTTCTCTGGCCTTATTTTACTAGACCACTGTGATGCATTTGACACTACTGATCACTACTTTCCCCTCTTAAAATTCCCTCTTTTCACCAGATTCCTACAGATTTCTTCTGGTTTTCCTCCTCTTCACTGACCATTTCTTCTGTGTTCTTTCTACCAGAGGACTCAGTCCTAGGACCTCTTCTCACTCTTTTTAGTCTCTCCTCAAGTTTTCCCAGAGCTTCCACTCCCACCTATGTGCTCATGACTCCCAAATCACTCTCTCCAACCCAGAGCTGTCCGTCAAGCTCTACTATAGACCCATTCAACTGCCTTCTGGACATCTCCCCTTGAAGTCAAATTCAATTCATCCCAAACTAAACTCATTAATTCCCCTCTAAAAACATGCTTTTCCATTTGTGTGGTAGTAAATAACACTACCATCTGCTTAGCCACCCAAACTTCAAATCTGAAGAGAATCCTTGATCCCAACCTAAATATAAGTCATCTTTGTCCTTTCCTTTTTTTTATGCCCTGCCCTCAGGCCAGGCAGTCCCAAGTCGTACTAACTTTACTTCCCAAGTTATAACAACCTTCTTTCCATCTCTACTACCACTACTGTGGCCCAAGTCACCATCATCTCTGGCCTAGATAACTGCAGTTTCCTACTCACTGGTCTCCCTACATAAACTCTTGCCTTCTCCAATACACTCTCTATATAGCAGCCAGCAATACTGTCTTAAAGCGTAAAAGAAATCATGTCACTCCTCTGCTTAAAATTCTTCAGTGGTGTATGGTCAATTAATTTCAGTAAGGATGCTAAAACAATTCACTAGAGAAAGAAGTCTTTTCAACTGAATATCCATGTGCAAAAGAATGAAATTGGACCCCTACTCATACCATATACAAAAATTAACTCAAAATGGATCAAAGACCTAAATCTAAGGGCTAAAACTACAAAACTTAGGAAAAAATATAGGTGTGAAAATCTTCATTACTTGGATTTGGCAATATCTTAAATATGATGCCAAACACACAAGAAACCAGACGGGGGAAAAAAGATATACAGGGCTGGGTGTGGTGGCTCACGCCTATAATCCCAGCACTTTGGGAGGCCAAGGCAGGAGGATCGCTTGAGGTCAGGTGTTTAAGACTAGCCTGAACAACATAGTGAGACTCTGTCTCTTAAAAAAAAATGGAAAAAAAGATATACAGATGGGCAATAAACACATGAGAAGATGCTCAACATCATTAGTTTTCAGGGAAATGCAAACCAAAACCACCGTGAGATACCACTTCCCATTAGGATGGCTATAACAAACAAGTGGGAAAATACCAAGTGTTGGCAAGGTGTGAAAAACTCCCGCTACTGGTGGGAATATTAATGGTTCAGAGCTGCTTTGGAAAGTGGTCTTTATCTATGTTCTACAGCTTGAAGGAGAAAATAACATTTTAAAATTATTAGACTATTTCCAAGTTCCTGAACTGGTAATTACCCAGTATCCTGAAACTCCTATGAAACCTGCCTGGGGTTCTGTGTAACTCTAGCCAGTCCTCTCCCCCAGACACTAAAGTGCTGCCCCGGTCCCTAGCTCTGGGCCAGAGTCCCCACTAATCACACACACCATCCTTATAAATGGCAATTGTCTTATAAATGGCAACTGTCTGCCTAGACTTGTTAGCACCAGCCTAAAATTCTTATTGGAGTGCTCTACCCACCCTCTGGAACCCCCATTTGTCAACCTCTGCCTGAACCACAACCAGAGTTTACAGTATTCCTTGGACATCACTGCTTTTTGGCTGGGTTAAACCGCTGCTGTGAGCCAAGCTGCCTTCCCCAGTCCCTGGTTCACCCTAGTTAGCAGGTCTTATCTAACAACTGCATCTCAGCTCTTCTTCTCCCCTCAGTCTATTCCACCAATTAAGTTGGACCTAGGATGGTATTCTTTCCCTACAATGGAATCACGGGGAAAAAATAAATGCTTTTTATAGCACTGCTCTGGATATCTGATTATTTGCAAGACAAGAATGCTTTTTACAATGCAGTTTGATTTAGCCACTTAGCTTCTAATCACTTTCATTTTTCAGGGCTCAGAGGAGAAAAAATGTCCTTTTTATTGCTAATGTAATGATTTATCCATCTATAGCACACAAGATCCTTAATGATCTGGAGAACTTATCTAACATTTCATGGGCTCAAATATTTTTTCAGAATTGCTCCCCTATTTTCCTTGAAGATAGCTGGGGAGAAGCCAGGCCTGCTTGGGAGCCAAGAGGACAGGGAAGAATAACCAGTTCAGGACAAAGAACCACACCCCTCAAGCAAGAGAACAAGGAGAATAGTGCTAGAGTATTGGGGGAAATGTCAGTTTTTAATTCCATAGGAAGGGACAATAAAGCAACAATTTTATGTTTAAATGATTACATCTGAAATTATATGACTAGAGTATAGTTCTCTTTAAGGATTGTTTAAAAGGACATCTAATCGCCTCCCACCAGGTCTCTCCGAAGCACGTGAGGATTACAATTTGGATTACAATTCAAGATGAAATTTTGGGTGGGGTCACAACCAAACCATATCACTGGTGGATGCCTGTGGTCAGTCCCAGCTATTCGGGAGGCTGAGATAAGAGGTTCGCTTCAGAGTGGGAGGTTGAGGCTGCAGTGAGCCATGATTGCATCACTGCACTCCAGCCAGGTGACAGAGCAAGACCCATTTCAAAAACAAAACAAAAGAAATATTATATACAAACAACTCCTGGCGAAAGGGGATACAACAATTAAACTTGGGCTATAAAGTCCTATTACCTGCAAAGCTATCCGTTTATTGGCAGAACTGCCCAGTTGCTAACTCCCTAGGTCTTCTCCATAAGAAGCCCTACCCAAGTGGCCATTTAAAATCATCTCTGTGGCTGGCCACAGTGGCTCATGCCTGTAAGCCCAGCACTTTGAGGCGAAGGTGGGCGGATCACCTGAGGTCAGGAGTTTGGGACTAGCCTGGACAACATGGTAAAACCCTGTCTCTACTAAAAATACAAAAAATTAGCTGGGCATGGTGGCAGGCGCCTGATCCCAGCTACTTGGGAGGCTGAGGCACGAAAATCACTCACAAGGCAGAGCTTGGAGTGAGCTAAGACCATACCACCGCACTCCAACCTGTGCAACAGAGAAAGACTCCATTTCAAAAATAAATAAATAAATAAATAAAAAATAAAATCATCTCTGCCCCAAAGCTGTTTCCCCAGATGCAAACATCTTCCTTGATCATAGCCAATTAACCTCTCATCATCTAATCCATCTTACTTTGGAACTGGCTGATACCTTCAGAAATCTTTCTTTTTCACAGAGGGGCCACCAGTTCAGATGCTCAAAAGTTTTTCTATCTGGAGAAACCAATAGGCCATATTATTATACCTACGCCCCAAACAGCTAGGCTCAGCTAAACACATAGTGTTTGCAAATGAGCAGCTGAAAAGGCACATAAGCTTATGTTGCAGAAGACACATACTTGATTTTCCTTGCTGTGGAGGGCCCTCTGGAACATTCCCTACAGTTATTTTAGAATGTGAAGACACAGCCAGGTGTGGTGGCTCAAGCCACTAATCCTAGTACTTTGAGAAGCTGAGGCGGGCAGATTGCTTGAGCCCAGGAGTTTGAGACCAGCCTGGGCAACATAGTGAAACCCCTGTCTCTACAAAAAAAAAAAACAGAAAAAAAGCAGCCAGATGTGGTGGCATGCGCCCAAAGACTCAGCTACTGGGGAGGCTGTGGTGGCATGAACCTATAGACCCAGCTACTGTGGGAGGATGGCTTGAGCCTGGAAGGCAGGGGTTGCAGTGAGCTATGATTGTGTTCCCACTGCACTCCAGCAGCCTGGGTTACAAAGCCAAACCCTGTCAAAAAAAAAAAAAAAAAAAAGAATGTGAAGAGACAGAAAACTGAATGCAAAGACCCTGGACTCAAAAAACTTCGTTTTCTTCACATGCAAAGCAACCAGAAATGCTCTTTGTTTTTAATCTGGCCACCAGCCACTAGCCCCATATAGGGGTGGAGAAGTCTAGACCTGCTAATCTCAGTGTATGGGAGTGGGGTTATCGTTGTCCTCTCAACAAGAACCCAGTTTCCCTATACTGATCCAGCTCCTGGAGTATCAGCTCCCTGACATGTCTCTATGTCCAGTCTCCTTGTCAAGGTGCATGTGTATACTTTAGACACAACAGAGTCTTTTGATTCTCCATCAAAATCAATAAAACATAAAACATTTGGATGACATAAAAACTGCAGGTGACCTGAATATCAGTATTGAAAACAGGTCCATTTAAAGCCCAACTCATGGCAGAGTAGGCTACGAGGATTCCTTCCTTTTGGCTTCACCTTCAGGGATGGTCATTTTAATCAAAGTGAGGTCATTTTAAAATCACATATACGGGAGGCTGAGGCAGGAAAATCGCTTGAACACGGGAGGTGGAGATTGCAGTGAGCCGAGACTGCACCACTGCACTTTAGCCTGGTAACAACAGATCGAGACTCTGTCTCAAAAAAAAAAAATTACATATAAACACAAACTTAATATTATTAAATAGTAGTGATTTCTGAGATAAGTTAGGGGAGAATATGGTTCACATTTCAGTCAAGCAATATTTAATAATTAGCTTTTCCCTGCTTAGCACCATAAGACAGGCATTTAAGAGTCAAGAAAACAAACACTTGATTTACTCATAATAGCCAAAAACTGAAAACAACCCCAGCACTTTGGGAGATCGAGGTGGTCGGATCACCTGAAATCAGGAGTTCAATACCAGCTTGGTCAACGTGGCGAAACCTATCTCTACTAAAAATACAAAAATTAGCCGGGCATGGTGGCAGGCACCTGTAATGAGGCAGAGGCAGGAGAATCGCTTGAACCTAGGAGGCAGAAGTTGCTCTGAGATCACACCAATGCTCTCCAGCCTGGGTGACAGAGCGAGACTCTGTCTCAAATAATAATAATAATAATAATAATAATTTAGGACAGGCGCAGTGGCTCACGCCTGTAATCCTAGCACTTTGGGAGGCCAAGGCCAGTGGATCACTTGAGGTCAGAAGTTCGAGATCAGCCTGGCCATCATGGTGGAACCCCATCTCTACTTAAAATACAGAAATTAGCCGGACGTGGTGATGGGTGCCTGTAATCCTAACTACTCGGGGGTTTGAGGCAGGAGAACTACTTGAACCTGGGAGGCAGAGTTTTCAGTGAGCCAAGATGGCACCACTGCACTCCAGCCTGGATGAAAGAGTGAGACTATGACTCAAAGAAACAAACAAACAAACAAAATAAAACAAAAACAAAAAAGAAACAATCTGTGGTATATTCATACAATGGACTCAATAATAGAAAACAAAAAACTACTACATGTATGAATTTATACAAGTATGAATCTCAAAAACATGCTGAGGAAAAGCCAGGCATAAAAGAGTAGAAACAGTGTAAATTCACTTATATCAAATTCTAAAATAGGCAAAACTAACATATGGTAGAAAACATCAAGGCAGTGGTTGCCTGTGGAGGTGTAAATTGCCTGGGAAAGGGCGTGAGGGAAACTTCTGGGGTGATAATAGTATTCTATACCCTGATAGGGGTTTGGGTTACACAGGTGTATGCATTTGTCAAAATTCACCAAATGTATACTTAAGATGTGTGCGTTTCTATGAAAATTTTACTTTAAAAGAAAAAACTAAACAAATATTGAAATCCACTTAATAGTTTATATGCTGAAGTGTTTAGGGGAAAGTATCCTGATGTCTGCAATTTACTTTGAAACGTATCCTTCAAAAAAAAAGGATGGATTGATAGAATATGTATGTGGTAAGAATAGGTGTGTGATAAAGCAAGTATAGTAAAATGTTAATAATGGAATCTAGGTGGTGGGTCAAAAAGGGAGACTAAAAAGACAGCTTTGCCAATAGACTGCTGCTTCTCAATTTGAAGGCATACAAAACCAAGATTCATAACACGCTGCAATTTGGCTTTTTAACTAGCACTCTAATGTAACTGTTCTCACCAAGAACACCAATCTCCATATTGCCGAACTCCATGAACAGTTTTTAGTCTTTATCTTTCTTGACCTTTCTGCTGTGCTTAAAACCACTGATCACTACATCCCTCCTCAAGTTTTCCCTCCCCCTTGGGTTCAGTGGCATACACTCCTCTCTCCTATTTTTCTTCTGCCTCTCTAACAATTCAAGATGCTCAGTCTGCAAATTGAATTCCTCTCCCTCCACATATCCCATACAAAATGTGGCATTTCTGGGGATCTTCTTGTTGTCAGTGTCCTTCTGATTTCCCAGAAGAGTTTATCCATGGCAGTGCCCTGTACTAGGTTAAATAGAGTCCTCCAAAATTGCATGTCCACCTGGAACCCATGAATGTGACTGGGACTTTGCAGATGTTACCAATTTAAGATGAGGTCATACTGGATTAAGGTAGGCCCTAACCCCATATGATTAGCGTACTTGTAAGAGGTAAGCTGAGACACTGAGACATAGAGAGGAGAATGCCATATGAAGATGGAGGCAGAGAATGGAGTGATGCATCTACAAGCCAAAAAGCTTCTAGGATTGCCAGTACCACCATAAACTAGGAGAGGCTTGGAACAGATTCTTTCTCAGTCTCCAAAAAGAAAGCAATCCTGTTGACACCTTGATTTCAGACTTCTAGTTTCCATAACTGTGACAGAATATCTAGGTTTTTAAAAAATTGTGGTAAAATACATATAACATAAAATTGGCTATTTTAACCATTTTAAGCATACAATGGCATTGATTACATTCACAATGTGCAATCATCACCACTATCTTTCTCATGATACCAAACAGGAACTCTGTACCCATTAAGCTATAACTCCCCATTTCCCCCACATCCTCAGTGATGTCTAATCTTTTTATCTCTATGTATGTGCCTATTCTAGATATTTTATGTAGGTGGAATCATATAATATTTCTCCTCTTGTATTTGGCAGTGGTTAACCAGATAACCTTGGGCTGAAAGATTAAGGAGCTGGAGGTACTAAAAGTCTATATCCATTGTAAAAGAAATTTATTGTCCCTGGAGAATTTTTCATTTTTAGTTAGACTTTATTCCAAAGGGTCAGTTAGGATGTTAGCCACCAAATGCTCCCCAAAATAATAAAACTTCCTTCTGCTGAAGAACATTGGCTAGTAGGATCCCCTCTAGATGCCAAAGCACGTCTGCTATGCCAGAAAGAAGGATAATTTTGGTTTTGGCATAATTACTGTTATGCTGTTTTTTTCTGGAGTTAGCCAACAGGTTCAGTTCCTCTCTGAGGGCATGTTGTTAGCATGTAGGAGGATGCTTTCTTCCTGCTTATTCTGGCAGAAGTGTATTTGCCCAGTTCAACCAAAGGCTGCACTAAAATGTTCAGGTCTAATTACAAGGGAGGAGTTCGACAACTCTGCCTGCTTTTACTCACTTTGAAATCGGTCTTGCTCTTCCTGCCTGCTTGTATTCTCTTTATAACAGAGTATGAAGGACCTAAGAGAGCAAGAAGAACTTTGGCTCTTTTAAGCCATATAGTTTGGTCCAAATAGTTCTTGTCTGAGGAATCCAAAGCAAATAACCAGATAATACTACAGAAAGCCTTACACTGTTTTCAGAGATTGCTCTTATAGGTGAAATAGAGTACCAAGCTAAACAGTGTTAAGCCCGAAACCAAAACTTGCGTAGGCTCCTAACCTAAGAGACCCAGGCTACCATTAAACTGAATATTCATGTTTTATACATTTTTCTATATGTATCTTATATTTCACAATAAAACTTTTAAAGAATGTTAATTGCCCACCCTAGTGGCCAGGGGATAAGATCATTACCAGAAGGTGGACATGAAAGCTTATTGAGCAGACAAAAAAATTTAAAAACACAAAAAGAACAAAATACAACAGCAACCATAATTCCCTACACCTAAGCAAGTACCTGAAATATGGGCACTCCATGCTGTTCCAGGAAAGAACAGTGTAGAACTCTTGATTCTATTCCACTGATCTGTATCTATACTTATGCAAATACCACACTGTCTTCACTACTGTAGCTTTGTTGTAAGTGTTGAATTTAGGAACTGTGAGTCCTCTAACTTTGTTCCTTTAAAAAAATTTTTAAATAATAGAGATGGGGTATCGCCATGTTGCCCAGGCTGGTCTCAAACTCCTGGCCTCAAGTGATCCTTCTGTCTCAGCCAACTGAGTAGCTGGAATTACAGATGTGAGGCACCACACCCAGCTAACTTTGCTCTTTTTCAGGACTGTTTTGGCTATTCTGGGTCCCCTGCATGTCTATACAGCTTTTATAATAGCTTGTCAATTTCTTTCTTTTTTCTTTTGAGACAGAGTCTTGTTCTGTCACCCAGGCTGGAGTGCAGTGGCATGGTCTCCGCTCACTGCAACCTCTGCCTCCCAGGTTCAGATGATTCTAATGCCTCAGCCTCCCGGTTAGCTAGGATTATAGGCGTGCACCACCACACCTGGCTAATTTCTGAATTTTTACTAGAGATGGCGTTGCATCATGTTGGCCAGGCTTGTAGCTTGTCAATTTCTGCAACAAAGCCAGCTGGAATTTTGTTAGATATGGCATTAGAATCTGTAGAACACTTTGGGAAGTATTGCCATTTTAAAGATTTTACATCCTTCAATCCATAAACACAGGATATCTTTCCTTTTATTTATACCTTCTTAAATATCCTTCAACAATATTTTGCAGTTTTCAGTATCCAAGTATTGCAATTCCTCGTATAAATTTACTCCTAAGCATTTATTTTTGTTGCTATTGTAAATGGAATTGTTTTGGCTGGGCATGGTGGCTCACAAGGTCAAGAGATCAAGACCATCATGGCCAACATGGTGAAACCCTGTCTCTACTAAAAATACAAAATTAGCTGGGCGTGATGGCAGGTACCTGTAATCCCAGCTACTTGGGAAGCTGAGGCAGGAGAATCACTGGAACCCAGGAGGCGGAGGTTGCAGTGAGCAGAGATCACACCACTGCACTCCAGCCTAGGCAACAGAGCAAGACCTTATCACAAAAATAAATAAATAAGGCCGGGTGCAGTGGCTAACACCTGTAATCCCAGTACTTTGTAAGGCCAAGGCAGGCGGATCACCTGAGGTCAGAAGTTCAATATCAGCCTGGCCAACATGGTAAAACCCCTATCTCTACTAAAAATACAAAAATTAGCCAGGTGTGGTAGCCTGTACCTGAAATCCTAGCTACTCAGCAGACAGAGGCAGGAGAATTGCTTGAACCTGGGAGACAGGTTGCAGTGAGCCAAGGCTGCGCCACTGCACTCCAGCCTGGGCAACAGAGACTCTTGTCACAAAAAAAAAAAAAAAATAAAAAAAAAAAGGAATTGTTTTAATTTCATTCACTGCTGTGTACAGAAATACAATTAAATTTTGAATACTGATCTAGTATCCTGCAACTTTCTGAATTTATCTATTGGCTCTATAGTTTTTTGTAGATTCATTAGGGTTTTCTATATTAAAGGTCATGTCACCAAGATACTACAAAAAGAAAAGAAAAGAAAAAAAACTTACAGACCAACATCCCTTATGAACATTAATGTAAAAATCCTCAACAAAATATTAATAAACCCGATTCAGCAGCATATTAAAAGGATTATATACCATGATCAAGTGGGATTTATTCCTGGAATGAAAGCATGGTTCAACATACAAAAGTTGAACAATGTAATATATCACATTAACTAATGAAGGAAAAAAACATCTAATGCTTTGGTATCCAGAGATCATACCAGCCAACATTCTTCAGCAGGAAAGAAGTTTCATTATCTCAAATGATGCAGAAAAAAGCATTTGACAAAATTTAACACACCTTCATGATAAAAACACTGAAAAAGAAACTACCCCAACCTAATGAAAGTCACATATGAAAAACACAATGAACATCATACTCAATGGTGAAAGACTGAAAGCTTTTCCTCTAAGATCAGGAACAAGAAAGGATCCCTGCTTTCACCGATTCTACTCAATATAGTACTGGAAGGTCTAACCAGAGGAATTTTAGTCAAGAAAAAGAAATACAAGGGCCAGGCACAGTGATTCATCCCTGTAATCCCACTACTTTGGGAGGCCAAGGCAGGAGAATCACTTTAGGCCAGGAGTTCGAGACCAACCTGGACAACAAAGCAAGACCCCCATTTCTACAAAAAAAATTTAAAAATTAGCCAGGCAAGATAGCACATGCCTGTAGTCATAACTATTCAGGAGGCTAAGGCAGGAAGATCACTTGAGCCCGAGTTCAAGGCTGCAGTGAGCCATGATTCCAACACTGCACTCCAGCCTAGGCAACAGAGTAATACCCTGTCTTAAAAAAAAAAAAAGAAATAAAAGTCCTCCGAATTAGGAAGAAGTAGTAAAATTATCTCTGTTCACAGGTGATATGATCTTAGATGTAGAAAACCCTAAAGATTTTTCAAAACAAAACTGTTAGAACTAATAAATTCAGCAAAGTAACAGGATACAAAGTCAACAACCAAATATCAGATGCAATTCTATATACTAACAATGAACAATCTGAAAAGGAAATTACAAAAACAATTCCATTTATAATAGCATCAAAAAGAATAAAATACTTAGGAATTAACTTAACCAAGGAGTAAAATACTTGTACAATGAAAATTTAAAAACAGTGCTAAAATAAATTAAGACATAAGTAAACAGAAACACATTACATGCTCATGGATTAGAATACAATATTTTTAAAATACCATACTATCCACTGCAATCTACGGAATCAACGCAATCCCTATCAAAATCCCAATGATGTGTTTTGCAGAAACAGAAAACCCCTTCCTAAAATTCATGGCCAGGTGCAGCGGCTCAACTGAGGTCAGGAATTCAAGATCAGCCTGGCCAACATGGTGAAACCCCATCTCTCCTAAAAATACAAAAATTAGCCAGGCATGGTGGTGAGTGCCTGTAATCCCAGCTACTCGGGGCTGAGGCAGGAGAACCTGAGAGGCAGAGGTTGCAGTGAGCCAAGATTGCATCACTACACTCCAGCCTGGGCAGCAATAGTGGGAAGCTCTTCTAAAAAAAAAAAAAACAAGGCCGGGCGCGGTGGCTCAAGCCTGTAATCCCAGCGCTTTGGGAGGCCGAGGCGGGTGGATCACGAGGTCAAGAGATCGAGACCATCCTGGTCAACACGGTGAAACCCCGTCTCTACTAAAAATACAAAACATTAGCTGGGCATGGTGGCGCGTGCCTGTAATCCCAGCTACTCAGGAGGCTGAGGCAGGAGAATTGCCTGAACCCAGGAGGCGGAGGTTGCGGTGAGCCGAGATCGCGCCATTGCACTCCAGCCTGGGTAACAAGAGCGAAACTCCGTCTCAAAAAAAAAAAACAAAACAAACAAACAAAAAAAAACAACCTTCCTAAAATTCATATGAAATCTCAAGGGACCCTGAATAGCTGTGAAAACAATGTTGAGAAAGACCAAACCTAGAAAACTTACGTCCTGATTTCAAAACTAACTACAATACTACAATAATTAAAACAGTATGGTACTGGCATAAAGATATATGGACTAGAACAAACAGCCCAGAAATAAAACCTTGCAAATATAGTTGAATGATTTTTCACAAAGGTGCCAAGACCATTCAATGGGGAAAGGACAGTCTTTTTCAATAAGTGGCATTGGGGAAACTGGATATTCACATGCAAAAGAATGAAGTTGGACCCTTACCTTACATCATACACAAAAATTAACTCAAAATGGATCAAAGACCGAAAACTATAAAATTCTTAGAAGAAAACAGGGCAAAAGCTTCACAACATTTGGCTGGGTGGGTGGCTCATGCCTGTAATTGTGGCACTCTGAGAGGCTGGGGCAGGAGGATCACCTGACGCCAGAAGTTCAAGACCAGGTTGGGCAAGGTAGCTCATGCCTGTAATTCCAGCACTTTGAGAGGCCAAGGCGGGTGGATCACTTGAGGTTAGGAGTTTGAGACCAACCTGGCCAACATGGTGAAACTCCATCTCTACTAAAAATACAAAAATTATCCAGGCGTGGTGGTGTGTGCCTACAATCCCAGCTACTTGGGACGCTGAGGGAGGTTTGCTTGAACCCAGGAGGCAGAGATTGTAATGAGCTATTGCGCCGCTGTACTGTAGCCTGGAAGACAGCAGAGTGAGACTCTTTCTCAAAAAAAAAAAGGTTCAAGACTAGCTTTGGCAACATAGTGAGACCCAGTCTCAAAAAAAAAAGAGGGAGGGAGGGAAGGAAGGAAAGAAGGAAGGAAGGAAAGAAGGAAGGAAGGAAGGAAGGAAGGAAGGAAGGAAGGAAGGAAGGAA